>NW_010312622.1:48885-161138 GCF_000700745.2 Antrostomus carolinensis
TAGGCTTGTGAAGGACTGGAAGGTTAATTGGAAACAGCCAGCACAGGTATATATCAAGGAAGAATCTTCCTTGACCAACCTGACTGCCTTCTATGATGACTGCCTCCTCAAATGAGGGGAAAAACAGTTAAGCAAGGCTTTTGATGGAGTTTCATGTAGTATCCAAAGGAAGGGGTGTGGATTGGATGAATGGACTACAAAGTGGGTGAAAAACTGATTGCACCTTTGAGCTTAAGGAGTAACAATCAATAGTCTGAAGTTTTAAACCAGTGGCTGTTTACAAGAAGTCTTCCTTGGAGTTGATACTGGGGCTGGAGCTATTTTAACATTCATCAGCAAGTTGGGCAGTGAAGCAGAATGCACCATCAGCAAGTTCCTGGATAACACCACCCTTGGGAGGAGGGATTGGTATGCTGGAGGGCAGGGCAGTCATTCACAGGAACCTCAGCAAACTGGAGGAGTGAGCAAACTGGAACACGCTGACGTTCAGCAAAGGCAAATGTGTAGGTGGAGGAACAGCATCCTGGAAAATGGCCTGCGGGTCCTGGTGGACAGCAAGCTGAATGTTCATGTTATGCTGTAATGGTGCTGGAGGCTAACCACATATTGAGCTATTTTAGGGAGAGTGGTGATTATTCCTCTCAATTCATCACTTTTGAGACTATCTCTGGAATAATGTGTCCAGTTTTGGTCACATCAGTATGAGAGAGAGAAACATGAGGAAGTCCTGCATAAGCATGGTTATGGGGCCAGGACATACAATGGTCAAGATGAGGCTGAAGGTGATTGGTGTGTTTAGCCTGAAGAAAAGACAAAAGCAGGGATATAATTACAGTCTTTCTTCATCTACATGGGCTTTATAGAGGAGACAGACTCTCCTTAGAAGTGCACAAAGAGGGCAATGGTCATAAATTGCAATAAAGTACATTCTAACAGGTTAAAATAAAAATAAATAATAATGGTTAAAAAAACCCAACAACCCACAAACCGCAAAGCTGTTGAGTACAGAGAAGCTATGGAATCATCATTTTTGAAGATTTTTGAAACTCAACTGGACAAGAGCCTTTGCAACCTGATCTGGTATTGATTTTTTTCTCTGTGTGTTGAACTCTCTGTGGGTTGAACTTGGTGAGCACCTTGTCCAACTTACATTTTTGTATGAGTCTCATTTATTCGGAAAATCTTTTTGACTTAAAGATTTATATAGCATAGCACTTATCCTGAGACTGACCATAAGACAACCTGTTGCATTCATCAAAAGCACTTTCCCTGAACCAGATGTCTAAAGACCTTATTAATAATGTGAACATAAAACCCTAAATTCTGTGGAAAATAGAGGTAAGGTTGCCATGTGGTCATGTGTACATATGTGCCCAGAGCTATTTTATTTTCCCCTCTTCCTGGTTATGTTGTTTTGTCTTTATATTGACTTGACTAAAAACAAAATATTTTTTCTTCTTACTTGAAAATAGCAAATTAGGTTTACTGGAACAGTCCATAACTCTCTAGGGTAGTATGCTCAGCAGTGACAAATTGCGACCAGTTGTACTACTCTCATTTAGAGTTTCAGGATTAATTTCAGCTATCTTAGGTTTTTATGGTACTAAACTATTTGTTTAAAATTTTACCTGCTTCAGCACTGGGTGCTATCTTAGTTTGTGGGCTGTTCAGAAGTGGGGAGTTAGCTTTTTGCTATGAAGGAACTATTTTCATTTTTTACTGAAATCAAAAACTGGAAAATAGCAGAAAGTTGGTGTAATTTAATGCTAAGTTTCTCTCTTATTCAAAATTAGCCCTTACCTGATAGTAAGCTACCATGTCTTGAACATGATAGTTCTTCTCTCTTCCAGCTGCCTTGGTCCTGTTTATCTTTGTCTTCAAACATCATGTGCTAACGCTTTATCAAATCTTAACCCTGAAATCAGGGCTGGAGGCTATGAATGAAACTTAAATTATTCTAGAAATGGCATAGCTCTTACAAAAAGAGGCATTAATGCAATGGAACTAACAGGAGATCAATTACTTCTAAAAAGCTTATGGTATGCTAACAAAAAAGGAAGAAAAGATTGCTAACTTAATTTCATGGAGTGAATCAATTTAGTTCATGAAACATGCACATGAGTAGGGGAAGCATAGTCTCTAGTACTGACCACTTAACACATGACTGATGGTAAAATTCTTCAGTTTTTCCAACTGATTTCTGGATCATTAATGTTTGGCTTCAAGTTTCATGTTCCTTACCTTTCTGGAAACACCTCTGCCCAGGTTTTGCACTCCAGACTTTTGCCATTTTAAGTGTGACAGGTGAAATTATTTGAAAATAGGTCACTTGCCTTAAGAGTTAGCACTTGTGAATTTTGAAGCCAACCTCATTCTGACACAAAAATGTTGTATGATCTCACCCGTTAACAAGACCAGCCTCACTTTAAAACTCTTTATTTCCAATTTATGTTTTTTTAAAGTGGTGATTTATCTTGTGAATTTGGAACCTCTTGCTGCAAGCTTCTCTTTATAGGTTGCAGATAATTAAACTAACTATAACATTTAAAAAAATCATGCCTCTTCTGTACTGAAAGGCTTGCGCTGCCCTCAGTCTACTTGACTGAAGGCAGAACTTTCCCTCACAGTGCCCCTGTTGATTACTAACCAACTCCGTACTGTCGGTTCAAGACTGTTGAAAATCTGTGGGCTGTCATATTTAAAGATGTATGAAGTTAATTTGAAAATACTCATGAAGATAAACTTTGTTCATTATTTTAATATGAAAGATCTATGTCCGTACTCATACTAGATGTTGGGATTTGCAGAAGGCCCCAGCCATTCCCGCAACTGCAACTCTAGTTTTTACTCTTGTAAAAGTGAATTTGACGTACCACATAATTTATTCATGCGGTTCATCTCCTTTTTGCTTTATACTTTTAAAGGAGAGCGTTAGTCTGTGGTTTTTCTTTCCTGTATAGAAATTTCCTTCATTACCTCTGGTACAATCATTCCTTTCCTTTCTGTGGTGTTCTTCACAGTGCCTATGGGTTCACATCCTGCATTAGCAGTTTGGATGTATCCATTTCACAGAGAATCACAGAATTGCCTGGATTGGCAAAGACCTTTAAGAGTCCAATGATTAACCTCCTACTGACCAGTCGCTGACTAACCCATGTCCCTCAACACTATGTCTACATGACTGTTCAATCCCTCCAGGGATGGGGCCTCCACCGCTGCCCTGGGCAACAATGTTCAGTGTCAAAGTTCTTGATCTTGGTACACAAGAATTACAGTTTTGCTGTTTTGTTTTTTCTTTTTTTGTCTAGTTTCCTAGTCTTTTGTTTCCCCAGTGGAATTAGTCAAGTGCTTTCTGAGGATCTTAGATTAGAGTCCATTGTGCTTCCAAGTACTCCTTGTGACTGGGACAAGGCATGCAGGATGAGAGAAAGGATCATGGGGCAAATGTTCGAGCAGAAGGAGGTCAAGAGAGTGAGAAAAGTGGCCTGGCTGAGGGCCACCATGTGGAGTCGAGAAGTTCTCTGCTGGATTAGCTGGAGCCCTGTAGAGAGTTGCCCAGTGCTGTAGTCTTCTGTGCTACTCTTTGCTCTTCCCCTTCAACTCAGCAAGTTGTTTTATGAATATTGCTGCAACAAATAAAAACTTTGCAGGTTGAAGATAGATTAGAATATTTAGATAACACAGCCAGCATCTGTTCTGTTTTACTTTTTCTGACTGTAACATTTTGTTTAACCTCGTGACATGCTCTTAAAAATCTTTACTGTTAGCTCCTGAAACATAATCTTGTTGCTCAATGTTTTGTCTTCCATCATTTAGAGGTAGAGATTTTATTGGTCGATAATTTGGAGCTGCAGGAACATTTCAGAATTATGTGACATCACTCGGGTATCAGCTTTCTTGGAGGCGAGCAATCCTGACAGCTAAGTTGCTTTTTCTCTGGGGCAAGGTTGTGCAGAACTCATTGGGGAGCAGCTTCCAAGAGAAAAGGGTTGTACCTCACATCCTTATGTGGTTTTTCTTGTTTGTGTGTCAAGCTTTTGGTAAAGAATGAATTTCCTCGGAGACTGGTGAGTAATTCTTATACATTTTAACAACTGTTTTTCTTTAGACATAAAGCATTTCCTCCTTCTTTGGAAAATCATTTTGTATTTTGGATTTTTTTTTTTGTAATCCAACATTCAATAATTTGCAATGTATGCAAAGTAACGCACAACACTTATAGCATTCAAGATTTTAAATACAAAACCTAATTTTAGGTAGAAATTAACTGTTTACTGATTTATTGCTTACTGTAACTGTGCAGAACTTCCAAAATTTTTATTCAGGTATGCTTGTCTACTAGATCACATGTCTAAGAGATTGAATGTAGCAGGAATTTGAGCTTTTTTTAATTAACTTGCAGCACTGAATGGGAAGTACACTCAAGTAGACACTTGCAAGTTACCTTATTTTAACATACAGCTCGTACAGCCCTGTTAATAGATGACTATCTCTCAAATGTTATTTTGGGGGTTGCATATGTGTGTAGGGGGGGACCAAATGGAAAAACAGATGCATTTCCAGTCAGTGTATGTATTGGTATGTATATCATCTGTCAAGCTGCATGTTTATTTCTATATTAATGTCATGTATTGAGCTGCAAAATCTGTCAGCATAAAAATTATTTAGGGAAAAAAAAACATAAAAAACAATACAAAACTGTATCTCATTGTAGCTTAGGTTTCTTAAGTTTTAAATAACTGAAATGCACTTTAATTTCTGCTTCATGGTAACTGTTTTCTCATCACAGAAGAAATATAAAGTACATACCTTCTTTTCTCCTCCCTAGCACTTAAAGGTCTAATTGGAAAAGTGCTGCAATACTGTGACATTCGGAAATCTTGGCAGATTCCAGTTTTGAAAGGGTTTTTATTTTAATATGCTGATAATCTTCCATATTATAGCTAGAAAATTACAGCACACCTATCTACACAGAGGTATTTTGCAAGGGAAGTGCAGGGTTTTGCTGTGTCACTTTGGTTTTGGTTTCTTTTGATTTTTTGGTTTTTGGGTTGTTTTTTTCTTTTTAAGGATGACAAGTCTTGATGGATGAATACATGCAAAAATATCTTATTTGTCTGTTTGAAGATTCTGGGGAGTAGTGAAGCTCATCTTGGTAAAAGTTAGATATTGATTTCCAGCAGGAAATCATTTCCAGACTGAATTTAGATGGTCTGAATCAGAGCTGAATCAGTGTGGATGTGCTTAGGATAATTTCATTGATGCATCAACTGTCAATTTTTATGATACAGTAATGTGGTGATGATATATTGTAGATACAGAATTGATGCTATATTTATGATTTATGTGATTTGGCAGATTACTATTAGCATAAAAGTTCCTTTGTAGCTCTGACTCTTCATGTAGGTGGTTGGCTTCCAACTCAGAACTAAAAGCAGTGAGCTGTGGGAAATGTTTTTAAAATTATACTGTCATGAATAGAACTATTTTCTGTGTCATTATAGTTTCCAAATAAATTTTAATGTTGAATTTAGTTAAATTTTAATGTTTTATGAGATTATGAGATGTTTTATGAGTTTATGAGATGATGTTCCTCATACCTACTTGGCTTATTTTTTTTTTTTTTAAAGCTTGATAAGTTAAGTTTTATTACTGGTTTTATCACTTTTTTTTTTTTTAGTGTAATTTGGGCTTAGCCAAAATAGAATTTTATAGAGAGTTATATCAGACTGTCTTCAGAGATGTTTAAAGTGTGTTGTGCTTTTTGATATATATAAACCCTATGGAATAGAAAAGAATAGAGAAGTTATACACAAAAATGAGGTGCTGGTAGCATGTAAATTGGATGACACAAATAGCTATTTTTCTGTTCTGTTGACTGGAATTTAGGATTGTGCATAGATTTCTAACTTGCTGCTTTTCTTTACCAAGAGAAAATATGCAGCTATACTTTTAAATTAATCAGGATAACTTACTTAATCCTTTATAGGAGAAAAAAAAAATAAGAAATGGAATGAGAGAAGCCTTTCTTAAACATAGGTCTAAAGATACTTTTATTACATGGGTTAGCTTTATCCCATAATTGTTAATATGAAACTTTCTGGTTTTGTTGGTTAACTGAATAGAGCCATAGTTACTTTTAGTTAGCGTGGTGATGGCTGGAATTTTCCAGTTACTTTTTCCTACCCGTAGGAGTAACAGTCTTGCTCATAAGTTTCCCATTTTCTTGCAGAATTAGAGGGTTTTTTTAAAGGAGAAACTGATACAGTTTAAATATGAGCAAATGTTTTTTAAACCTTGAAGTATATCTGGATTGAAATGTGTGGCTACCTAATATAAGCTGTAAGAGGAATATATTGATGTATTTAAAGACATATGTCACCAAGCCAAGTGATGGAAAGAAACTTCTGGCTTTGCTTCTAAACAGAGCCAGTTGTATAAGTCTGCCTGTTTTACTGGGGGAGAGGGGAGCAGGGATTGGGGTTAAATATGTTTCATCCAGTATTGAGACTCCTGGTTTTTCTAAGTAATACGATCCCTAAAAGAACACAAACTATGAACATTCAATGTGATCTGTATTTTGCCTTATCTGGCTTTAGAAATACATTTCCTTCATGAAAAGACTGAAATCTATCACTCTGCCAGAAATTTTGAGAAGCTTAAAAGTGTGATGTTTATTTTGAGGGGTGAAGAGAGGAAGGGGTGAATTTCTAATTTCACCTGAGCAGTGGAATAGTTTAGAGCAATGATCATTGAACAAATTCTTTATATCAAAATACCTTCTGCCTAATGAGGAAAAGTATGAGCAACATTGATGGCGAGGCATTACCACTTGTTCACACTTGCTTTTGGTGAAACTGATTTTTTATTTGCCTCATATGTTGATCTGTCTTCACCTTCTAGAATGTTCTTTTCGCAAAATACTGAAAACATTTATTTTTATGGAGACCATGTTTGCTTCTATTAAGTATATACTATGGGATAAAACTTTTAGCTTAGAATTAAATCATTAAAGACTTAGTTATGTAGCAATGCCAATCACTTTCAGGCTTGGAATTATCCAGTTAAAGAGAAAATAAATTATATCTGAAGTTGATCTACCAATATATATTTTGGCTTCTGTGTTTTCTGTTCCTTTAAAATGTGTGAAGTAGGTTGAATTGTTTGATTTGGATATTTTTGCCTTAATTATTGCCAAGGAAAGGGCAAGAAGAGGGAGGAGACCGTGGCAAGCTTTTTTGCTGACTTGTCATTGGCAAAGCACGGAATGGGAACAAATTGAGCGTTAGCATATCCTGCAGTCAGTGGACATCTGGAAACTTCCCAACCTAAGGCAATAATAGGGCCAAACTCCCTATCCTCGTACTCCATGGAAGAGATATTCAAGTGCCATTTTGTATTCAACATGCAAGACTCACTTTTGTGGCCATTTTTCATGTGGAATGACAAATTGCTAGTGAATTGTCTTTTCAACCTCTGATCCCCAGCCTTCCCCTGTTAAAATTCCTGACCCTTGCTTTATGAGGCTCAAATGGGATAGAAGAAGAGTTAATAATATTCACAAACAGTAGTTAATTCTACCAGGTGAGGACCTGGGTTATGGAATTGCTGTCTTTAAAGTTGTTGTTGCTTTGTGATCTCTCAGTTCTTACTGAATGGTCAGTCCTAAACATGATACAGAAAGATTTTCAAAGGCTGTGTCTTCAAATGACATTTTTATCATAATGTCCACCATTAAGGAGTAACATTATGGGAACCTGCTTTAACAGTCCAACCCTGTTGGACTGTATGATCTCCTGAGGTCCCTTCCAACCCCTATGATTCTGTGATTCAACTCTAGACAGTAGCCTGTGTTAGACATTTCATGACTGTTGATCAGAGCAGGCATGCACAATAAAAGGCTGATAAGGAGTTCGAGCTGGTCTGTAATACCTGTTCTGTGCCTGAATCTGTAGTGGACACCAAGAATCTGAGTTTAAAGCAAAGAACCAAACAAGTGAACAATGCTCTTTTCTGCCAGGAGGGACCAGGGATCTTCTTAGCGCAGCATCTAGGGTTTGTTTATTTTTGCTTTGTAACAATACTAAAGTATAGTGCTACTATAAACCTGCTGGCTGTAAATATTTACATTTCCTGGTTGCCCAAGGAAGTTGTGGATGCCCCCTCCCTGGAAGTGTTTAAGGCCAGGCTGGATGAGGCTTTGAGCAACCTGGTCTAGTGGAAGGTGTCCCTGCTGATGGCAGGGGGGGTTGGAAATGGATGATCTTTAAGGTCCCTTCCAACCCAAACCATTCTATGATTCTATGATTTCAAAATCCTCACACATTGTAGCTAGGAGAGGGGCTATACCTGTATAGATGTTGGATACCCGTAAAGAATGCTAGGAAATTGTGGATACCAGAAGAAAACCCTTCTGAAACAATGTAATGTCAGAAAGTACATAATATGGAGAACCGTATTGAGTAGCTGGAGTTCTGTAAAAATTCTGCACAGCATAGTTACTTGCTAGATCTGGAGTGTCTCTAAAAATGCTGATTCTGGAAATCTCCTATAAGGTGAGAGATACTTTTTTTACAAACACTCTGTTTTATAGTCTTGAAATGTAGCCTAAAATCTGCTTTTCTGATAGCATGTGTAATCCAGAAAAGAAAGAAAGAAAAAAAAAAAAAAAAGGAAGAGGGAAGGAGTTTTCGCTCCTGGTTTTTGTATGAAAATTCACTGCCTCATAAATCTCTTCCTTATGGTCATGTTTTCTAGTGGTAAAAGGAGAAATGCATAATAATCCATATGGTAAACTGCAGTTAATTTCTTTTTTTGGATATGATTGTACCACTCCTTGAAAATTCTTTCTAAAGCCAGATTCACCATGAGAAAAGCTTAAACAAGTTCCTAAAGAAGTTGATAGAAGACAGTGTTCCCATCCAATACAGAGGGTGGTACTGGATTTGCTTTGTCACTTAAAAATTCCATTGAAGTTACTTTGATGCTGAGTGTGATGTCTGCCATCCAAGTGTCCCTTTGTCCTTGGCCTCTTGCTTTGACACAAATAAAACAAACAATATATAAGGTATGTTTTTATGAAATGAGTGTTCACCAGGACTTTTTTTCATTACCATATAGCTAAACTCTTAGAAACATCTCACACAGATGAAGTGCTCTGACATTAAAAACATTCCTTTTGCCAGTTTGAGGCTGAGGATGTGGTTATGCCAATGCAATAGTCAGCTGTTGTCAAAAACTGGGTCATTGTGTGACTGCTCCAGCACTGATGCCAGCAGAAGAGCAAAGGGTGGAGTGAACTTGTCATTCTCAAAGCAGTTGTAAGAGTAACCCCAAGACCTGGCTTTAAGCAGAAGATGTCTTCCCTGGAGAAAAGGAGGCTGAGGGGAGACCTTGTTGCCCTCTACAACTCCCTGAAAGGAGGGTGTAGGGAGGTGGGTGTCGGTCTGTTCTCCCAAGTAAGAAGTGACAGGACAAGAGGAAATGCCCTCAAGTTGTGCCAGAGGAGGTTTAGATGGGATATGAGGAAGAATTTCTTTACTGGAA
This sequence comes from Antrostomus carolinensis, assembly GCF_000700745.2. NCBI lineage: Eukaryota > Metazoa > Chordata > Aves > Caprimulgiformes > Caprimulgidae > Antrostomus > Antrostomus carolinensis. Next base: position 58,432 of record NW_010312622.1, read on the forward strand.
GGGTTCTCAGGCATTGGAAGGGGTTGCCCGGGGCAGTGGTTGAGTCCCCATCCCTGGTGGTATTTCAGAGTCATGTAGACACAGTGCTTAGGGACGTGGTTTGGTCATGGTTTAGGGGACTTGTCAGTGTGAGGTTAGTGATTGGACTTGATGATCTTAAAGGTCTTTTCCAGTCGAGTCAATTCTGTGATTCTGTGTGAACGTGCACACGGAGCATATCTGCACAGATGACAACTGTCTCAGGTGTTGGTGGGCCCAGCACATGCTCTTCCAGTGCAACAGCCACGTATGTACCTGCCTTACCGTGGCACTGAAGCTGATCCAGTTGCAGGTTGTGGGCTGTATTTTGTAGGCAACATTAAAATACTTCATTGTTACCCCTGCCTTCGATTGATTTCAGTGGTAGGTGTGCAAGTGTGTGCGCTTCACATCAGAAATTCTCTCTGTTGGGATTAAAACCAAAGAAATCATCACCAGTGCTGTTAGCATTTCATTACTCAATATCTGAGCAAGCAGCCTACCAGAGTTGGCCAAAGATGACTTGCATGTAGCTTTTGAATGGCATGCCACAATTCCAGCAGCTTGGAGTCTCACAACAGCTTGAAAAAACCACCTGTGAAAGAAAACAGCTCCCAGCTTCTGGCTGTCACTGAGGAATGAATTTAATGCAAGAAAATGCTGGCAAGGTCATCATAGGCAGCATCATGTCTGTTCAAGAGGAGGTCCTGTCCTGCCGTTATTTCTATTGCTGCAGTTAACCTGTGATTGCAATTGGAAGAGACAACCTGGTGTGCTGTTTTCTGAAGAAGTATGTGTTGCTGGGTCAGCAATAGCTTTTAATAAAAATTGTTATTTCAGTTGTATTGTGGGATAAGGATACAGTTGTGAGGGTCAGGATGTAAAACTGAGACTGAATTCTCATGTGTTTTTGCTGTGTGTGTTTCCTGCATAGCCATCAAATCTGCTGACGGTTCATTTTGTAAATGAATTGTAGTTATTCCTTTGCATTTATAAAAGAAATGGATAATGCAGAACAATCTGTGTAGGTGTTGAAATTAAAGATGTAAAAGTACAAGGGGAGGCAGCCAAGAAATACTTTTACCAAATGGAAATTTCCAAACTTTTAGAGCCAATGGTTTGGTTATACAAGACCAATAGGCATCAAAGTGATTGATAATCCTCATATAAGCACTGGGTGTTAGATGGAAACTCTTGATCAGACAGGGTGCTGAAATTTCATCTGGTAAATTGAATAATGATATAGCCTACTACATAAATGACCTTGTTCTTATGGTACTTAGTTTGGCCAATTCACTTCTTAAAATACCTGACTGTATACATTAAAACATTCTAAAAAGTAATTTTTTTTTTCAATGTAGTGCAACCATTTCTTAAAAAAAAAATTACCTTAAATAGTTCATGTGTATTTGCCCATCATACAGGATTATTTTCTTTATTTAAAAAGGCCAAATTGCTTTAATCTACAGAGGAAGCCTATGGTAGTTGCTCTTTATCAGTTCCTCTACTTTACATAATAAGTAACAGTATTGCTGAAGCTGTCAGAATTTGTTGCTACTGCTTCAGCAGTCTGTCTAAATTGTGTTGTTCATTTATTTTTATAAGAAACAGCAGTGAGATGGGAAAAAGGTGGCTAAATCACTACATAAAGGGAATAGTACTTAATCTTGTGTTCAGGTTGACATGCTTTTCTGCTATTTATACGCAGGCTGGTTCTAAAATCAATGGGTTTTTATCGGAATAATTTTTACTGTGAGTAATCTTAATATGGAAGTATCCTTTTAACTGCTTTTTCTTTCTTAGGTATTTTTTTTTCTTTTAACTAAATTGGCATTTTTGAGATCATCTGAGGGAAGGTGTTTGTTAAAAGAATCTACACAGCTAGGAATCTAAGTAGCAAACGACAGTATTTGATAGCACTATGGTAATGTTACTCACTTTTTCTGTGTGTGCTCTGAACTAACATAGAGGTATTCCAGTATCTGTGACAGTTTCACTGGGCTAGCCCTTGGCTAGCAGCCAACATAGCCCTTCACCCACTGCCCTCCCTCCCCCAGGGGATAGGGGAGAGGATTGGGGGCAAGGATAAGGAGGCTTGTAGGTTGAGATAAGAGCAGTTTAATAATAGAAATAAAAGAAAACTTAAAATAATACTAATATTAAAATAGTAGTGATAATGATAACTAACAAAATATATATATAAAGTGAGTGACACACAGTGCAACTGCTCACCACCTGCCGACCAAGCCCAGCCCGTTCCCAGATCACGATCCCGGAGGAGCGACAATCCCAAACTGAAACCGCAATCCCGGGAGAGCCAGAGCCCGAGAGAGCTAAAAGAGGAAGAGCCCCTCACTAACATACTGTCCATGACGTGATATGATATGGAACATCCCACTGCCATATCTAAATGCCAATTTAGCTTATTGATTTAAATATTCCTCACCCCCTTAAATCTTCCACTTGTAGACTGACAGAACACAAAGTCCTTCACTGCCAGCAACAAAAATGCAAACACTGGTGTGTTATCGGTGTCTCTCTCATAACAAGTCCCAGGCTGAAAGCAAAGTGCAGCACTGTTCTAACTACTGAAGAAGAAACCCAGGTCTGTTCCACCTAAAAACCAGGACAGTATCTGAGGCTCCTGCCAGTTATGATGATGCATGTAAGAACAGATCAAGAGAATGCAAACCAAAACTGTATTTGAAAGAGGGTTTGGTTTTTGTTTTGGGTTTGTTTGTTGTTTTTTTTTATATGAATCTGACTAATCACCAGTTACCTACCCTTGGACATTTTCCTTGAGGCCACTGCCTCTAAATGTTCCCACTCTTCTGGTTTGTGCCTGGTAACAGAGGGAGAGTGCCAGCCCCCAGTTCCCAGCCCTAATTTGGCTCTGCCTGTTTCCACAGTGTATTTCTCAGCCCTTTTCTTGTTACATAAACCTGTGGGCTTCCCTTGCTTTTTGATCATATGCACATCAAAGCAAGGAATCAATGCTGTAGAGTAATAGCATCCAACAGCAGGGAAGATAGATTGATTCAACGCTATAAAGGGCTGGTTTTGCTAATTGCTGACAAGTATTCTTAGCACCAACGATTCAGCGTAGACAGTCACTTAACTCTGACATTTAGAGTTAAACTCCTCGCCATAAGAGCATAAGAGCCATCTCCATAGATCAGACAGTGGGTCCATCTGGCCTGGCATTCCCTCCCCGGTAAGGACTTGTGCTGATGTTTGACATGGAGATGTGAGAGGAATTAACACCATGTCAAAGTATGATACTATTTTTTGGTGGGTTAATATTATAACAGTGTATTTTCTGAGAAGCAGTGTTTGCTGAAGTGTTGAGACCTGCCTAATTTTTAGGGATATTTGAAGCTACCAAGATGAATAGTAGGGAATGTAGGAAAGAGAGGAAATGTGGCCTTTTTGCTTTAGATCAGTTCTGAAGATTTCCCACAAGCCTGATTGGTGTCCACACCTCTAGATTAAAATATGTTATATTTCTAACAGGTTATTTAATCTGAAATATGAGCAAATTATCATTAAGTGCAAACAAGAACATTAAGTGTGGGCATTTTAAGAGAACAATGTAGGGGGGGGGTTTAAAAAGGATGCGAGTGTGCAGAGAAAATCCTGAGATAATTTCTGATCTAGTTGTGATTTCAAACAAATCGCAAACCAATTTTATTAGTTGCTAGTGTTTCAGTCTTTTGAAACCTTCTCAAACAACTTGCTGCTATTCTTCTAAGGCAACAGTATTATTGTTTTTCTGAAATTATCAGCTCCTGAAACCAAATGGGCTGAAAGAAACAAGAGAGCTGAGTGAGGCTGAGCTGTACCCTCGGACCTTGGAGGTGACAGCTGACACGTTCAGCACCACACTTTATACTTTGTGTGTCTCTGTACTTGAACTTTACGTCATAAGCAATGAATATTTTTAATAGGGTTTGTACTCTTTTGTCTGAGATGAATGCAGGCCCACACATGGTGTAAACATCAATTAATTATCCTCTGGGGTCTGGTGCACATATTTGCATATGCTCTATCAGTGGACCACCAAGATTATTCAATTAAATCCTTACAATGGCTTTAAAAAGGCTGGTGATTAAAGTGTTACTGCTGACTGTTCATTTACAAAATAATTATTTTATAAATTTCAATGGCTACCCTTATTTCTTGCAAAATAGGATCTATTGTGAGGGAAAGCCTGAAATACAGGATGTGTCTTAATTGGTGCCACAATTAACAGTGATACACAAGTGGATGCACCAGCATTTCAGCTGCTTGCTTCTGTCAAATTGTGAAAATAAATATTTCTAAGCATTTCCCAGATGATAATGTATTTACTTTGCAGAAGCCTGACAGACCATTTTCCTCTCTCAGCAGACTGAGCAAGTGTCTGGTTGTGACCTAGTATATTCTGATATAAGTGCTTGATAAGCATGGCTTTCTCTTACAAGTTTTACTGGGTTATTAATAGAAGTATGTTGTTATTTAATAAAAATGGCTGTTTACTAGAGATGTGATTGTGGAAGCATGCCAACTCCTAAGACATTGGAAAAATGATCAAGAAATCATAGAAGTCATGTAGCTATGTGAAGACAGTGTCATGTTGTTACACCTCTGTGTAACGTTGGCTAAGAGAAAAATGGGATTTGCTTCATAGACAGCTAATACTGTCATTCATGTAATCTAAAAAAAAAAAAAAAAAACAACCCCAAAACACAAAACCAAACCAACCAACCAAAAAACCCCCCAAAAAATGCAAACCAAACCATAATAATAATAAATAAATAATAGCAGATGGGATAAAGGAAATATATTCCTAGCAATCTGGCCAAAAGTAGAAAACTTTTAAGAGAAATGAGGTGTTTAAGTGCTCCTGTTAATGCATATCAGATTTTTATTCTGATGTGCTTAGCTAGATTTGCGGAGCAACACAGTGTGATTTCACCAAACGTCTCTTGAAAATCTGTTGTTGAATTTGAGGCAGTAATTTACTGAAATTAATTTTTTTAATATATATATGTGTGTAATTTGTTACTCAATAAAATTAGGCAGCTTTACTTCTTTGCAGTTCTGCAGCAGCAGTTTAATTGAAAAGTTGATTTGTGCTGTTACTTCTGCAATTATTCTTTAAAAGCTGTCACTGCTGTAAGTAGTTTGAGACTAAACAGGATTCTGAGTTCTACACTACAAGAGTAAAAAAAAAATAAATAAATAATACTAAGCAAGTCATATCTTTTAACAAACCAGCAAGCAGTCTTGAGTGAAAATAATTGACAGCTGAGACTAACAATGGAAGCGAAGTGGAATGTGAGTTTTCAGAGAATGAGAATCCACAGAATTGGGGTTATTTCGGTAATAGGTAATTGTATGCCATTATTGAAGAGTGCAAAACAGGGAGGGGAAGAAGGAATGACAGCGAAAGCATTGACATTGTTGCACAAAACCTGTGGAAACTTGGGGAAGGAACTACATGCACAGTTAATCATTTCGTGGTCCTCAGGTTTGTTAACTGAGAGAGGCAGAGACAAGGCTTTTAAGTGCTGAGTCTTGAAAATGGAAGAGTCATGCGGTAGATGATGAACATATATTCCTAGTGTGCTCTTTTATCTGCACCATGAGCAACAAAAGCCAAACCAACACCCAAACCCCATGCAATATGGTGAAAACTGGGAAGAAAAGAAAGTTGAAACATAATGTATGTGGGGCAAAATAGATCATTAGGAAGAGAACTATAAATAGGAGGCAACTATAGCAATTTACTAAATACCTAGATTTTGTGCAGGGGAATTGCTGGCTGTTCTGTCAGACATGTTCTGTAGCAGAGCATGCTCCAAACTGGTTGAAAAAACTGAGATGAGCAACCACTTATAGGATTTATTGTTCTTGTTAGCAAATGTACACCTGTTTCTAAGCAAAAATCAGGGGGTTTTTTTGTTTGTTTTTTTTTTGTTGTGTTTTGTTTTTTTTTTTTCCTGTGTCCTCTGATTACGGAATCCACTGAGTTCCCTTTTGAACCTGAAGTGGAGAAGGGTCTGGACTGAGTTGACAGGACAGTCAAGGTTGTCAGTGCTTGAGAGGTGCAGAGAAGTGACAGTGATGCAGGCTCTACAAGCTGAATAGAAATTAAGACACTGTAGCACAGCTGTGACTTTTTTCAGGGTATGCTAATCGAAGACATCTTGAGCTCTTGAAACCATATGAGCTTCTAGAGAAGCCTGACCTAAGACTTACACTTTTGACAGCAAGATTCCTTTTTTTGCATTAAGGCATATATTAATGTTTTAAAAAATATATTCACATATATGTGTGTGTGTGTGTGTATACACAGGCTGGGTGGAAAATGGATTGAAAACAGCCCTGAGAAGAAGGTCATGGGGGTGCTGGTGGATGGGAAGATCAATGAGCTGGCAATGAAGGCTCACAGCCCAGAAGGCCAGCTGTATCCTGGGCTGCATCACGAGAAGTGTGACCAGCAGGTCGAGGGGAGGGATTCTCCTGCTCTACTCTGCTCTCATAAGGCCCTACCTGGAATACTGTGTCCAGTTCTGGAGCCCTCAACACAAGAAAGACATGAACCTGTTAGAATGAGTCCATAGGAGGCCACGAGGATGATGTGAGGGCTGGAGCATGTCTGCTGTGAGGACAGCCTGAGAGAGTTGGGGCTGTTCAGCCTGGAGAAGAGAAGGCTCCGGGGAGAACTTCTAGCGGCCTCCCAGTACCTGAAGGGGCTCCAGGAAGGCTAGGGAGGGACTTTTGACAGGGCAGGGAGTGTGTCAGAACAAGGGGTGATGGCTTAAACTGGAAGAGGGGAGATTGAGATGAGATCTGAGGAAGAAATTATTTCCTGTGAGAGTGGTGAGACACTGGAACAGGTTGCCCAGAGAAGTCGTGCATGCCCCCTCCCTGGAAGTGTTGAAGGCCAGGCTGGATGAGGCTTTGAGCAACCTGGTCTAGTGGAAGGTGTCCCTGCTGATGGCAGGGGGGTTGGAACTGGATGATCTTTAAGGTCCCTTCCAACCCAAACCATTCCATGATTCTATCATATGTAGGTATTAAGCTGCTTCATTTGTGCACATGCACTTTTCTTACAGTTATCTTTAGCAACTGTTATTTGAAACATAATTATTGAAAAACATGTAAAAATTATTAAAAGGAACTGTTATCAGAATAGGTTTATCTTGCAAAATATTTCTAGATTTTATATAGTGAAATGGAAGTATAAGTCATAATTGCCTTTTGAGTTTGTACTTGTGTCTCTAACACTTGCTGAAGAGCACATTTCACTTATGTTTCTAACAGAATAAATCACAAAGGCCAAGGCTTGCAGGACTGAGCCTAGTGATATGTGTTGGAGATCATTTTCTGTCTAGTGAGCTTTGAAAACATTTAAAGCTGGTATGCGGCTATCAAAGCACTTGCTGAAAGTTTTTACTGAAATTGATGCTTAGAGTTGTGGAGGGTGACTAAGACAACTGAATTCTCTCTAATTTACTTGATGCAATGAATTGCTCCGGGTAATGTGGTACAATTGTGATCGTGCAGTTACACAGCCTAAGTGCACTTGTCCCTTTGCAATTCAAGTCAGGTTTGTTTCTGGTTCTGGAAACCTTTGCCATTATATGTATAAGAAAATATCAATTAATAGTTCCTGATTAACTCATCTTAATGAAACGCAGCAATTTATTAGTCTGCTAATCTGAGTGGTCTATCTTCAGCAGCAAAGAGAGGTTGTGCTTTGTATCAGAACAGCTGTTGACTGTGGCTTTTTGTTGCCCTCTGCAGAAGTTAGGTTTTACTTTTTCCATCCTCTCTACCTCTTCAGGAGAGGCTACGGCATCCCTCCTGCATTGGTGAAGTGAGTTTTTGGGCAGCATTAGCTGATCAGACATCTGCTTCAGTCCTCAACAGGAAGAGGCAGTAGCAGCCAGAGAGAGGATCCAGTGCTGCTTCTGGTCCACAAGCTGCCTGCTGCACCATGCTCCTCCAAATCCCATTTTTCTTTAGAAAACAGATTGTGGGTTTTCACTGCAAAATTGTTAGTTACTGTAGTTCTTGGAAGCTTTCCAGGTATTTAACCATTAACGGCTGCTTGGATTTCAGGTATCATATCTGAGGCTGGCAGATAGTTCTGCCTTCTAACACCCACCTCGCTATTTTCTCAAACAGCAAATGATGTATTAGTCATTTTTACTACAGACTAATTTTTAAAGAATTGAAAATTTTCTTCGTCTGTGGTGCTATTATCAAGGTACTATATTAGACATTGTGCGCAGGGCTTAAAATGTATGTAGTGAAATGGTATATAAATTGATGACACATGACAAGTACATCTCACAAATTGCTCCATGTCTGTTTAAAGGTGTGTGGCTTTTGTGGCCTTTACCAATTCTCAATATCTTAATAATTCCCAAATATGTTAACTACAGAGTGATAGACACCCTCTCACAAAATTTTTTATTAAAAGCTTCTCAATCTGCAATACAGTATACACTATTCTAGAAAGTATTTTATCCTAGCATGTTCAAAGAGTTTTTAATATTTGCACTTAATTACATAAACTTACAGTTTTACACTGGATATATGTCATAAAAACGTGTTAATCATATCTGCTCGAATGAGAAAAGGCTTTGATTTAACATAAATATTTTCATTGGACTATAAATCTGGTTTTAGAATGGTCTAATGAAAGAAAGGTTTACAATTTCAGGGCAGTAGTGCTTAATCGTTTGGAAAATAAATATCAATAATAAAGATGGAGTACAGTCAGTTGTATAGAAATGTCCAAGTGCTTTTTCATTACAGCAGCAGCAAGGAAACCAAAACTCCCATAACTTTTAAGCCATAGGGCTTAAAAGAAAAGTCCACAGAGTTGACACATTACTTGAAAAAATAAACTTATAGTAGACGAAAAAAATGGTGGCAGCAGCAACTATAGTTTAGGTGTTGCATTGTCTGCCAAGAGCATTAGAATTTTGTGTGCACATTCCCAAGTGTGTGCACACGCAAAGGATTATAAACACTTTGCTCTTAGCAGCATCTGTGATGTTCTACAGGTCTGTCAGCACTTTGCTTTGAAACTTGCTGTTTCTCTACCCCCTCTTTTGTTCAAACTCCCTGATGTTAAGTCGCCACACTCATATGTTTTCCAGCGGAGCCGTGCAGCCTGGTTTCCAAAGTTGTTGTTTAAAAAGCTTAATTGAAAAAAGGCTCGTAATTCTAGGGTATGATAGCACTGACAAAGAAGAGCTTGCATTTGCTATTTACTCTACAATGTGGCAGTACAGATTTGGTAAAATAGAAGAGTTGCTACAGCCACAGACCACATCCTTACTAACAGTTGTGTAGAGACTGCATTTACTTAATTTTTTTCCAAATTCAGACAACTTTTTGTTAGATGACTAAGTTACTGCATTTTTTTTCAATTAGATATCAGATACTCTTAGACTACATAGCAAGCACACGAGGTAAAAATTGCCGATGTGATTTCTGCCAGCCCCCCCCTTAACCCCCAGTTCAGGAATTAAATGTTTCATAGGAGAATAAAGCTGGCCTAGACCTGTCTTATGTTTGTCTCTGGTTGAACCTTACTTTTAAATGTCAGTACAAAAATTTAGTGTTAATGTAGAGAGGATGACTTTATTGCTCTGGTAATTTTGGTCTTCCTGCCTTAAATGTAATCTTTGAAAGTATTTTGTTATGAAGCAGGTGTGAAAAATGCATGAAACTGCTTCTCATAAGAAATATCTCTGTGTACTCTGAGTATATTTGTGATATATAGGGACTGCATGTTTGTGTAACAGAGATTAGATTGTTAGACTGTGAATCTTATCTAAGTAGAATAAATGTTAGGAGGCAGATACTTTCTGTAGCATTCTTCTGAAATGTGTTCTTCAGTGTTCACTTTTCCAAAGGAACAGTCTTTCTAAATTAAAGATATGGAGGCCTGTTGAAAGTTGTGTCCTGGTTTATGATTTTGTTTGTATTCTTTCAGTGAAGTAAAACTCAGCCTTTGCTTTGATGGTCACGTTGAGAATGAGCAAATGAGAAGGCCTTAGCATTTAGGAACACATAAATAAAGTCTACAAAGAAAGGGCATGAGAGAAGCTTTGAAGTGGCATCTAGTTTTAATTTTAGTGGGAGAAAAACAGATGTGTCTTTGTGAGTTCTGACCCAGCTCATTTTTTTTGGAGAGGATGGAGAACTCAACCAAATCATACAAAACCCAGCTCATTTTTTTTTTTTGAGAGGATGGAGAACTCAACCAAATCATACAATGGAGAGACCCCAAACGACCTGTCCCCATCCTAGTACTTTGATCTTTCTTGCCACTTCTGAATGAACTGCTCTGTTCCAGAGGAGGGGTGGTCTAACCCTTCATTTTTGATTGTATGCATCCTCCTGTACAACTGGATTACATATCTCTCTTTTTTTTTCCTTTCCAACTGCTATTATCTGATTTTATTCCCTATCCAAAAATTCCTGGTAGTGTTAAAGATGGTAGCAACTTCAAAATGGCAAAACTGGGCACAATTTTTAATTTGTTAATTTTGCAGTGGTGTGTGTTAGAACAAAATACTGGTACGCAGCATTTTTGGGTCAGCAGTCCAGTAAAACACAAGGTAGAACAAAACCAAACAAACAATCCTTTTTAAGTAGGATTTATGTTGGCAAGTTCTGCTCCAGGATGCTCTTGCTATTTACAAATAGAATAATATATTTGAATGATATCTTTGAGGGCTTTTTTTTCTTGGTAGTCCTTGGATCACATTTGACCATCAAAAAGATTGCTGTTGGCTGTACGTTTAGTGAGTAGATTAAAACTACTCAACAAGATTTTTTGAACAAGACTAGAAAATAATTAAAATAATCCTGTTTTCTAAAGAGATTAAGGGTCTCAAGAGTTGGAAAGGAGAAAGAGAGTAGATAAGAAGGCAAATAACATGAGTCAAATTCAAGGTTACTGTCAACTTCTAACCTGAACAAGATAAATCCTTTTCTCTGAGGGCTTCTCCATGTGCCAAAGCTAAGCTACCTGCTAAGTGATGCCAAAGCTTGCAGTGTTCAGAGAAAAGGATTCGGAAGGAGAAGTTCAAAAATTCTGGAGAAAAGAGGTCAAGTTAAGTTGGTGCTGTTAAGTTGGTATCAATTGTCTTGCACTGAGGTAGCTAAAAATGGAACTTGTCCTTGCGTGAGCTATTTTGTTGTGGTTAGGGTTTAATGTTATGTGGGCTTTTATTCGTGGTTTGTTTTGGTTTAGGGTTATTTGAGGGGGTTTTTTTTGGTTTGGTTTGGGTTTTTTTAAAGCAGGTCATTGTCCCAGGCCACTACTGGAATCAAGAACAGAATATTATTTTGATAAATGCAAGACCTATGCTTTATTTTGCATTGAAATGCTTTTCTCTTGTACTCTTTTAGTCAGCTCTGCCAATTTCTGGAGCCCAACACATCCCAGTAATAAATATTAATGAGGGATAGTTTGTGCCACGTACTGAGTCTGGAGAGTATGCTCATGAATACTAATAAAAAACACAGGGATTTTTTTTTTGTCTCTGGCTCTGATGTTTAGCATGCCATTAATACAACCTAACTGTGGATGCTAAAATAGTAGGGGTCAGTTAGAGCCTTCAGTTTAAGTGCAACTCTGTGTGTGTGTGTATAGTTACCCTATGTTCTCAAAACATCTTGATATGAAAAATTGATGGACGGAGAAGGAAGAGGAGCGTTGTTTCCATATACCTCTTGGAGTCTGTATCTTTGCATAAGCAAAAGTTAACAGCCTGGCTTCTAGCTGTCTGTGTCAAAATGAATCACTCTTTACCACGTAATAAAAGTACAGACACAAAAATATGCAGAGTTGAAACTCTGAATTACACTGGAGTTTATATAAAATTGAAATTAGAGTTCTCAGTTAAAACAAAACTAAACCCACAACACAGAAAAACCCACCCAAACAATTTTTGCTTTATTTCCCCTGAAATAAATTAATTTCATTTATTAATGAGGTATGTATTATTATAGTGTAATATATTAAATACTAAGTGGGTGTGTGGACCTAGAAATTCATGGATAACAGAACAGCTGTCTAAATCAGATGCTGAAGATTGTGAATGTTAAAATGTAACTTGGTTTTAATGAAACTCTCTGTAGTTTGAAAGATCAAATTTAAAACAATTGCCTAACCTACTGTTATGTGGGAGGGTTATGACAATAATTATCAAGCTACTCTGTACCTTACGCAAGTATTTTGAGGAGTCTTGTCAAAATATCGGCTAAATTAATGCCAGTAATGCAATAATTCAGATAATGAATGAAAAAGTTTTGAAACTGAAGTATTTAAAATCTATTCATCCATTAGACATATTTACAATCGTCATACTTAGCTGTACAAGCTGAATTTCCAGTGTTGACTCATGAGATTTCACTTGCGTCTAAGCTGAAGAGAAAGAAAAGGTTGTTCTTTCTTTGTCTCACCTTTTTGGAAGGAAGTGACTACAAAGGTCTCTGAAATGCTGGAAATAAAGTACTATATATCCCACAGGAGAGTGTTTCACATCTACAATATGTTTTGCCTTTTTTATGTAATGTCATCTCCACCTCTATACACCTTGACATTAGTGAGACTAGTAAGGAAAACTGCATTTTGTCCAAAAACGTTTTGATATTTTTGGAATACTGACTTCACATATGACTCAACAAAATACTCTTGAGTAGGTTTGTGTCAATGCTCCTCTCTCTCTCTCTCTCTTCTTTTCCTTCCCCTTCCCACTTTCCCTCCTGGTTTTATGTGATGGCTCCTTTACAGCTTTTGAATATGGCCTCTTCCTGTGTCACTGTGAGCTGGCTGCACCCAACAAAACATGGGAGGTGCCTCCTCTGTAGTGGTCTAGGTATTGACAGTCTTTGAGCAGCAGTCCTGATCCATTTATTTCTGCATTTCTGGATGTCAGCTGATAGCCAGCTGTCAAGGTTTAAGGGGAACAAGATGGAAACATTTTGACGAAGCTTGTGGAGTGCCAGCCCATCTCCTTTTTTTTGTTGTTGTTTTTTTGGTTTTTTTTGTTTGGTGTGAGTGTTTCTGAAATGTCAGAGGGAACAAAAATAATGTTTTTGGAAGTGAAGAAAAATAGGAATCACAAAGTACCCTGGAGACCTGCTCAGGACTGTTTTGAATTTTAATTCTCTTCAATCTGGGCCATTTTCACTTGAAAGGCTTGTAGGACCATGGCAATTAGGAATGCCACAGAGGTACTCAGGTTGTCTCTTTTCTTGACCCCTCATAGTAATGGATGCATTTCTGCAACAGAAGCTTCTTTAGAAGCTAAACTTAGAATTCTGCTGAACTTAGTGTGAAGATAGAGTACCAGCATTTGCTAGCTCATTAGTTAAGTGCCATAACATGTGTATCCATTTCGGTATTAGTAGGTATTTAAAATCACAGTAAAGAATCATAGAATCGTAGAATGGTTGGGATTGGAAGAGACCTTAAAGATCATCTAGTTCCAACCCCCCTGCCATCAGCAGGGACACCTTCCACTAGATCAGGTTGCTCAAAGCCTCATCCAGCCTGGCCTTAAACACTTCCAGGGAGGAGCATCCACAACTTCCTTGGGCAACCTGTTCCAGTGTCTGACCACCCTCACAGTGAAAAACTTCTTCCTAATATCTAATCTAAACCTGCCCTCTTTCAGTTTAAACCCATTTCCCCTTGTTTTGTCATTAACTGCCCTTAGGAAAAGTCCTTCCCCAGCTTTCTTGTAGGCCCCCTTCAGGTATTGGAAGGCCGCTATAAGATCTCCCCAGAGCCTTCTCTTTTTCAGGCTGAACACCCCCAAATCTTTCAGCCTCTCTTCACAGGAGAGGTGCTCCAGCCCTTGGATCATCCTGGTGGCCTCCTCTGGACTTGTTCTAACTGGTCCATGTCTTTCTTGTGTTGGGGGCTCCAGAACTGGACGCAGTATTCCAGGTGGGGCCTTACAAGAGCAGAGCAGAGGGGCAGAATCCCCTCCCTCGACCTGCTGCCCACGCTGCTCTTGATGCAGCCCAGGACACGGTTATCGGCCTCTGGGCTGCAAGCGCACATTGTCTGCTCGTGTTCAGCTTCTCACTCACCACCACTCCCAAGTCCTATTCAGAGCTGGTGCAAAGAATTGGGTGATCTTAATCTTGCACTGTAGTTTTATGCAGATTTATCTAACTGCCCATTGTCCATTAAAGTATAATTAATATTTAATTAGGCTTTTGTTTGGAGGTAACTTTGAATTAGTAGTGCTCCATAGTTTCAAAATGTTATGATCCAATGGAATTTTCAAGAAATCTGTGGAACATTAAGTTCAGGCTGTTTTAAGAAGCAGGAAGGAGACCGTAACATTTGCGAGATGAGCTGTCCTTTCTAGTTTTGAAAGCTCGGAAGGTTAAATGAGTAGGCAATAACAGGAGCAGGTGTTAAGGATAAAGTGCCATTCAAAGCTTTTGTTCTGCACCTCATCTGCTGTCTTGTAACTAAAGCACTTTTTTTGTCCAGGTATGTTCTCTGTCCAAGAATATTTTTCAGGGATGAACTTGTCATAAGAAAGGCATAGTGTTATCACAGAGTCGCAGAATTGCCTAGATTGGAAAAGACCTTTAAGATCATTGGGTCCAGTCATTAACCTCACACTGACAAGTCCCCGACTAACCCATGTCCCTCAGCACTATGTCTACATGACTCTGAAATCCCTCCAGGGATGGGGACTCCATCACTGCCCTGGGCAACCTCTTCCAGTGCCTGAGAACCCTTTCAGCAAAGAAATTCTTCCTCACATCCAATCTCAGCTGCCCTTGGTGCAACTTGAGGCCATTTCTTCTTGTTCTAAAGACATCCTAGATAAGATACCTTACATGAAAATGTTTGTCATCACATATTCTTTGCAAAAGTATATGGATTTACTTTCTTCATAATTTACAGTGCTGATTTCAGATACTGTTTATTTTGTATTAGATACTTTTTTGATTATAAATATTTAATGTGTTAAAAACAGAAGAGGTGAGTTTGTTTTGAAGCATGTGTGTTATACCCAAATAACACATCTGCATTGTGTACTCGTTGCCCTTGCTTAATCTGATTTCTGCTTGTGTGCTTTTTAGTGACTGAACCAGGATTAAATTTCATCCATTCATCTTTCCTACATTTCAGGGCCAGAGAGCTCAGAGGGGGTTACTGCATTTTGGCCACCCTTGCCTCTCACAGTGGCATGGTCTGACTGCTGTGACAGGGGCAACTCCAGGCTCTAAGGTGTGCTCATAGCAGAACTGGGGCTGGGACCCTGCTGCTTGCGTGGAGACCTGGGGTGGAAAAGCCCTGGTCTGCAGCAGGGGCACGTTATAACTGTCAGCTGAGTGACAAGTCTGGTAGTCACTGAAGGCAATTCCTCGCCTTCTTTTCCTTCCCCTCTAGGGCTGCAGGGCTCAAGTCAAAACATTTCCTTCTGGAGTAGCAGCAGCTGATAATTGTTGAATTTTGGCAATTTCTTCCAAATTATGGGAGCTGCTGTGATCCTGCAGTTCAGGGAACGAGATACTACAAAGTGAGGGCTTTGTGCTGGTGAGGGTGAAGCCCTCAGCCAACAAGCTCCCTGCTGCTGGAAGGTATTCCCAAGATCACTGCAGGGGAGCAGCACCCTGAATTAAATATCACAGGCAAAAGTAGAACTGTGATTGCAGCATATCACTGAATGTTCTAATCACTGAACGTTTATCTGTATTATCAGAAGGTTTTAAACTCATAACTTCATGTTCTAAGCTAGAAGACAATCACTTTTACAGTAGTGATATTTTATCCCTACAGAGCATTTGTTTGTCTTATGTTTAACTTGTCCCTGTCTAGCTGAAATCTTATTTGTGAATATATAAAGACTTAACTGAAGTGAATTATTGATGATCATATACGAACAAGAAACACTCTTACTGCTCTAGTTTTTAAATTCAAAACCATTACCAACCCGGTGCCAATGTTTTCCATCTCTTTCCAGAGTATTGATGAAGATCATTCTTTTAATCCTTTTATTAGTTTATATATATATATCTGCATCTGTGTGTGTATTCACATACATTGTTATACACCATAATTAAATATTCAGAATTGTTTTCACTGGCTGATATACTCAATGTACTGGATTTATATACTTCAGCTGGAAAATCAAAAACTTACTGCCTAATAATTTTCTTCAAAAACTTATTGCCTAATAATTTTCTTTATCTCTCTTCCACAGTCATAATGAACGAAAAGTAACCTGCAAACATCCAGTAACAGGACAGCCATCGCAGGACAACTGTATTTTTGTTGTGAATGAACAGTAAGTGGCATCTGTTTCAGTCTATAAAATACATGTTTTAAAACTCATTAACACTGAAGTAACATTCAGTAGTTGCTAATTACAATATTTATTTTTTTCTGAGGCAGATTAGCATGTATACATTTTTATTTGTTTAAATTATTTGGAAGTAATATTAAATATTTAATACTAATTTTTAAGGTAAAAACCATAGGCCACATTAGTTATACGATAGAAATGCACTGTGTTTACGCACTGTGTGAATTTCCACTTGTCACTTTATTCTGTAGTGTTAGCAAACGACCTATGTGTTATACAATAATCCAACAAACTTCCAAAAAGGAATAAATGTTTTAATCATTTAGGCACAATCACATGTCTTTAATCTATTGTGTTTTACCTGCTATCGTTTCTCCTCAATCAGTTATTTCCTTGGCCAGCTGAGACACTTTCTGAACTATTATCTAATAATTTTTTTTTTTGTGATCTTTGCATTAGTTTTGTAGAATATGCAACGATATGAGAAAGGTATACGTGCAAGTCATACCCGACCTCAAGATTTCACATGTGGCTGGGTGTTCGGTGTCCTACTTGTCACCATTGCTGCCACACGTTATACAGTAGCTAGAGTGAAAACCATCAGAACTGCAATTTGTGAAGCTTCACAAACATGCATGTTCTCGCTGAAGTGGGACAAAACCATATGGGGTCTTTGAAGAGCATTTCTTCCCATTTCCATCTCATGCTCATACCTGTCTTTTTCCCTCCCACCAACACCTTATACTGTTAGAGAAATCCTATTTTAAATGCCGTAGTAAAATTCATCTGTAATAGATTTAAGTTTAAAACACCGTGCAGGTAACTTTATATTGAAGTGTGAATTGCTTTCAAATTGGAAAAGTAGGACACAGGCTGTATTAGGCTACATCTAGGGGTGCTTTTTAATAGCAGTCTGCACACACAGCATGTTCTAGTGCTATTACATATTCTATTTTCAGGACTGCTGCAGCAATGACATCTGAAGAAAAGAAGGAGCGACCTGTAAGCGTGATATGTGAAGCAACTAACTATAATCTGACATCAGATTATGCTGCTCATCCAATGAGCCCTGTGGGCAGAGTAAGTCTTTATGTCCAAATTAAATTAAAATAATTCAGTTATTCCACAAGGTACTAGTCAGTGCTGTATATCTGTATTCCATTGAAAAAGAGAAAGGAAGCATGTATCTTTTTCAGGGCACTTAGCTCTTTTCATGTTTAATTTGGAAACTGACGTGTCGGAAAAAAAAATCACTGAAGCTGTAATTTTTATCAGATATCTCAGATCTTATGACTTGCACATACTTAAATTGTTTACAGAATCTGACCTTTCTAATCTGTGTAAACAGCAAAATCTTGAGTGACTGATCAGACATCTGGGTAAGCATTGTTAGGGAAATTCTCAATCACAAACAATTGACTGGATTCCTCCAGGTAAAACAGAATTATAATTGTGTGTAAGAAGTAGTTACAAGAGAGATGGAAGGTGACCCTGTGGTAAAATGAAAGGGCAGATGACATGATTTGCTGTTATTGGGCCAGAAGTAGAAGTCCTGATTTCCTAGGAAAAGTCCTGGAGGTTCCTAGGCCACCTTAACTTGTGTCCCACTTTCTCCATTCATCCACCTTCTCAGAAGGTTAAGGTAAATGCCCAGATATGTATCAAGGTGATGGGTTCAATTATATCAATTTTTAAGTTTATTGAATAAAGCTCATGAGACTGTTACGCACATTTTTTTCCATTTTATGAACAACTTCCCTGATAGGAAAGTGCACTTGCTACACAGCTAAGAGTTTCCTTAAGTTGGCTAGGACACCAAGATAAGAACTTTGATCAGAGATGACAAAGAAGAGCACTGTGGTCTTTTCTACCTAGCAACTAACAACTAAACAAGAAAAAAAAACCACCATACTTCTGCTAATCATTGAAAACTTTAACCCTGAGAAGTGCTTTTTGGCAGATTAATCCAGCCTGCAAGAGAAAATAAACTTTGGAATGTGTTTTAACCAAGTGAATTCCTTAATTTCAGAAACTTGGATTGCAATAATTTTTATTTTCCTTATGATAGGAAACATTGTAAGGTTACTTTAAGTGTACTTTGGAAACATTTTTTTGTTGTTTTAAATGTTTCATTAAGTAGGCAGAATCCTTGACCTACATTAGGAAACTGTTGTTTAATGAGAAAAGTGTCTTAATCTGTTAGTGTTGCTGGAGGGGAAAAAAAAAAGTCACAGTTATAAACAGTAACAAAATCCACCTCAACTTTCATATGATCATGTTTAAGTCCATGTAGGAAAGCCAGTTTAAACCAAAACAAACTAGAAAAAAACCCAAGAAAACAACCAAAAAAACCCAAACAAATATGCAGCACAATTAAAAAAAAAAAAAAAAAAAAAAAAGGAGGAGTAAAATATTGGTGAGGAAAGTAAATTATAGAGCAGAATGCTTCATGTGGTTGCCACACCTATTTTTTAGGTGTTTCTGTTGTCAGATATAACTCCTGAGCATACCTAATACTGGAAGGTAATGAGGAATGGAAGAAAAGTTTGTGATACAACTAAAGTTTCAGACAGCTGAGCGGTATAGAAATAAGTTCTCCCTTTCATTAATGTTAACTGATCACAAAAGAAGTTTCTGTTTTGTGGCAGAAAGACTCACTGGAGTCTAATGCTGCTGCTGTCTAGAGGCTAATGTGAGGTGAGGCAAAAGTCAGTCTCTCCCCAGTAGAAGTCTTCTTTCTAATCCTCCTTTTGCTTTACATCTGATGCTGGCAAAGTAACACACTACAGCTCTGCTACGTGCTGCTGCTTCCCTGTTAGCTTGAAGTGTATTTCTAAACCCACTAGCACAGACCTCTGACTGTTGACCAGATCTACGTAGGCTTGAGATTGCTACAGAGGTAGATATTTCCACCCCTCTTTATAAAATTATAAGTTGTTTTTGTAGTTGTCTTCTTTTTTTTTTTAATTTTATTTTTTCCCCCTGCTGTTAAAATCACTACCCAGACAAATATGATTGTATGTCCTGAAAAGCATTCAGGGAATCAACTTTTTAATATGTAAGTTAGTCATATTACCTACCACCCTCCACAGTTCATCTCCCCTGCTCGTCATTGCTGTCCTGATTACCAGCAGAATAATACTAACAATTTTCTTACAGTAGGTGGAATGGAGGGTTAACCCAGGACAGGTAGGATGTATCACATCGTTTATAAATATTCATAAATTTGTTTAGAGATATTTCATATAGTGCTTAAGCCAGTCCAGCTTTAAGTGGCTTGTTCAGGTATAACCATGCATATCTTCTCAGAATTCAGGTAATTTTGGAGTCATAGTCACGAGGTAAATTAGCAAACAGCGTAATAAACAGGAGCAATGTGAAGGGTGGTATGGGTGCTCAGGGCTGAATATCTGTACTGTGTTTTCATGGTTTATATTCAGACTAGACCAGTAGTGGCTCCTTATGCATCTTATATTTTAGTCTTATTTTAAATAAATCCTGTTTACTCTACTATGCAAACCAAAGCACAGTAAGAGTGGATGATTGGGGATTTGCTTCAAGAGCAGCCTCCTGGTCCCAGCTAACATACTGAGGCTCATGGAGAAGTGCACCACTGGAAGGCACTGAAATTGCCTACAAAACCCGGAAGGCAGCATCATGGTGGTCTGTGGTTTGGGAGATAATGTAAGCCTTGAAGACTGGAAACATATTTTTAAACAGAAGTTGAAAGATTTGCATTCTTTGAGCTCACATGCAGAAAATTTCCTTATCAGAAATGTTCTCAACCCATGGTTTTCAAATATAAATGCTATATAAGTTTAGTGTTAGTTAATTAATTAATATTGTGCTAGTTCTGAAACTGGGGAAGAAAACTCACTTAAATTCTGTGTCCTCTGCCAGCTAAGCAGAAAGGAGAGCAGCTTGCAGAGTGATGAAGTGTGCAGCCCCAGCTACTGACTGGTCTGTTGCCCAGAGTTCAAAACCCTGCTGGTGTTTGTTTTCTTCAGGTTTGGGAGAGAGTCACTATCACTCGCTTGTCTTCCTGGCTCCTTTCTTAGTTCTGGAACTGTACAGGATCCTTCCTGCAGGTTCTGGAGGCATCATAGTTGCTGGAACAATTCCTTAGAATGGGTCAGATGGTACCAGATGTGACTATAAGTTTCCTAGCTCTGTTACCTTCTACACCTTCCAGCAAGTGGTTAGTAGTTGGACCCTTCATTCACTACCCTCCTTTTCTCTTTGCCTACTGCAGAAGCTGGAGCTGTGCAATATGTCCTGTGTTTTTAATGCCAAGGGGTAAAAAATATTTGAACTCCTCAGTTCTTATTTTTTTGGGAAAAAATGCTCAATTTTGGGAAGAAATTCTCAATTTCTTCTACTGCAGAAGCTGGAGCTGTGCAATATGTCCTGTGTTTTTAATGCCGAGGGGTAAAATGTTTTTGAACCCCTCAATTCTTATTTTTTTCCTTTCTTCCTGTTTCCCTGGTATAAGAGATAGGAGGTATGTGTGTGAGAGAACATGGAATGGCCAGGAATCTCAGACATAAGAGGAGGAGGTGATCCAGAAAGTTTGAGAACTCATAATTAGTTTATATATACACCTACATTATTTCAGTATCCTAAAATACTCATTGTCTCAAGGCTTGGAGTTTGTTAGGAACAATTATTCTCTTTATGCAGTGAGTGGTAAAATAATCGCAAGTCATCTAAGATGTTCTCTCTATTAACTAAAATTAGGAAGCACTTGTGAGTCTCTGTTTAATTAATGGAAGTTTGTATTCACAGTTATGAAGATGTAACCCATTGAAACTTTGCTGTGAGCTCAGTGAAATTGGAGTCAATGTGGTTTGTTATCAGATCTGTCTAAGAGATATTGATCTAAATTATCTGAATTTGTTAGTAGACTTGACATCAGTAGTACTTGTGGTTGGTTGTGTTTTGAGTAGCATCCTTAATGTGTTAGCCACTTTACAAGCATAGGAAGTCTGGAACACTTCTGAGAGTTTTGGAACCTTTAATACCTAATATTAGAGCAGGTAGGAGTGTTATAAATTATTTCTGATCAAAATCTTGGCACAGCTCTTGGGTGATATGCCGATATAGTACCCATACAGGTTAACTGAGATAGATGTAGTTAACTTTATAATGTGCTCTGGATTGTTACAGATTTTCTGTATATTCCTTTTTTACAGCTGGATGTCATCATTCTCCTGACTTCTTACAAACCTTTGTCCATTTTGCACTGGTAGAATTTTTCAAACAAAAATGTGAAAGATTTTTACTTTTATTTTTAATTGGGTTTACAGTTGCTTGCTTTATCTCCAAACAGAGTTGAGTCAAATTTCTGTATCTCCAAGGGAAATTAAAAGCACTCTGATTGCTTTTATATTCCCTCCTGATTCTTTCAAAAAACAAATACAAAACAACCTTGTTTCGTTGTGTTGTAGACTTAAGATAAATGCACATACTTTTTGTAATATTCTTTTTTGGCTAAACTATGTTGTATCATTCTGGTAATGACATCGTTGACAAAAACTGCACATCATTTTAAATTGCAGTTTTCAGTTTGTGGGTTTTAACCTACTGTGGAATTCTCTTTGAAGCATGTATAAAACCCAACTCAGATCTGTGATGTACATTGAATTTCCATAGAGAAACCCCATACTCTGTTTTGCAAGGGAAAATAAAAAACAAAACAAAACAAACCCAAGTGTTTAGCCTTCCTCCTTTAGGAACTTTGCATAACTTTATGATTAGTCTTAGTAGCAGAGATGGGGAAGCTGAAGCACAACACTATTGTCTCAATTCAAATAGTGGATTGAGAGCAGAGCCATGAACACAGCTTAAAAAAACTTATTGGAAATTTACTTCTTTTGCAGAGTGGGATACTTTGCTGTATCACATCACATGGTCTCTGAGGCACCAATTCTTACAGAATTTAAAACACAAGTAAACGTTCAGCTCATTTAGTTGCACAACAAACTTTCCAAACGTAGGCTGAAAAGAATGAAGTGTGAATTCTCAAAGCGCTGCACGTTTCTTTATGCCTTTTTCAATTTCTTTTGGTTACTCAAGTAGAAGGAGGATAAAATCTAAAATCGGTTATTTATCCTACTTCTCTTAATCATCTGTGATCATTGCATAGCTGCAAGGTTGTAAAAGATATAAGCAACAGCAGATAGAAGTATTGGAGTTACGAAGTAAAAGTTTCACAGTAGGCTTTAGTGAAGGAAGGTCAACTAACAAATATTCAAAGGAGCCAAGAGATCACGGAGCAAAGGTTTCTGGAGAGGGAATAAAGAATTTTTAAAAATTTTATATGTTAGGAAATTGGGAGTTATATCTTGTTAAAATCTGAACAAGTTCTCATGTATTAGGCTGGTGTTGGAAGCAGGAAAGAGTAGAATTTTCTTGCCCAGGTGATATTTTTCATAATTAATAATAGTTCTGTTAGTCTTACTTCTCTTTCTACAGCTTAGTTGGCTTTCTGCCTGCCTTATAAGGAGCTCATGTATTTGTTTGTTATTTCTTGTTAAAAAAAAAAATCTTTAAGTACTTGTCTTGGGATTTGTCTTCAAATTTTCTGCAGAGGAAAAAGAAAGAAATGCTGAAGCGAGCAGAACCATCATAATTATTATTTATCTAAAAAAAGAATACAGTTTGTATTCTGCAATCCCCCAATGAAACGTTTATAAGAAAAAGATCTTAAAGAAAATGCCTTATGATCTTTCAGGAGGTATTGATGTCATGTTTTCTTTAACCTGTTCAATTCAATTTAGACATCACGATCTTCAAAGAAGGTTCATAATTTTGGAAAGAGATCAAACTCAATAAAGAGAAATCCTAATGCACCGGTTGTCAGACGTGGCTGGCTCTACAAACAGGTACTCTTCCCCTCTTCACCTCTTTCTTTTTTATTTCCTTCATAAAGTGTATAATGTACAAAAGACAATCATTTGCATAAAATACATTGATAGCAATATGAGAGCGAAGCTATAAACTGTGAGGAACTGACACATGGTATTTTAATTAATTAGCTACTTGTTGGATAACATTCTGATACAAATGAGTAAGGGCATCAGACAAGTACAAAACATTGAAATACTATATGTACATATTTCTCTCTAAAATACACAAAGGGCTTGAAAAACCTAGGCAGATGTTGGTAGAAGCTGAATTAATTTTAGGCATGCTGAGATGATGGGACAAGGATGTATGGCCCAGCATATTGTGGTTTTTTTTTTTTAATTCTGAAGTTTCTTTTGATAGGCTGTATCTCTTTAAAAAAAATAAAAGTGACTAAATATTTTCAATAACAAACTGAAAATCAAGCAATTTTTTCACATACGAAAAGAGAGAGGAATGCTTGCTTTCTTAACTCAGATAATGACCATGTACCTGCCTAGCCTGCTGTAGATTCGCTCTTCTACAATACCAGACCACTTGCACTTTCTTATTCTGCAGGAAATCAGAGTACAGTAGTTTAATCAAAAAATTGAAGAACAAAGCTGATTAGGCCATATGAAGAATATATTTTGTAAATCTGCCAAGAACCCTGTAAGAACTTGTCATTTAAACTCAGCTGAGGCAAATGTGTATATGTAGTTTTGAATCTACATTGTCATTTACTGTCCCTACTTTGTTAGGCACATAGCTTTCTGGATGCTGTTGATGAGCTAGTTTTTTAAAATTACTATCAGATAAAAAGATGTAGAAGTATCTGTTTAGTAGATTTCTCCATGTTTAGATACTTATGTTGCCTCTACTTTCATTCAAGTGAAAAGTTGTCACAAAAACGAGAGGTTTTATTTTTGTTTTGAGGCTATTCAACTTTTTAGCTTGCAAAAAAGTCACTCTATTCCTAAAAGTGATGTTTTATGGATTTTTAAAATTAAATTAGACAATTAATTAACTTGTCTGAAATATGAAGCCCTAATTATAGCAGAGGTGGTTGTGCACATGAGTATCTGTGTTATGTTATCTTTACTGCCTGCTTCTGAATAAACTAGATTCATAATGATCTGGCTTTTCATTCTGAGGTCCTTTGTAGTGAGTTTTACTTGTATAAAAAGATATGGTTATTTACCTGAACAAACTTACAGGAATGCTCTAAAGATTCTAGCTGTTTTATGTCTCGTTTCAGGTCAAACCATGGATATTCAGCATATAAAGTAGTACAAGGATGTTGTTTTCCTAAAAAATATACTCTATTTTCATATTACTGAGTCCATTTTAGTGTACAGTTGTATTGTTTCACTAATGAAGAAACAGTAGCTATATTTTAAGATCACAGAATTATGATGGTTGGAAGAGACCTCTTGATCATCTAGCATAACCTCCCTTGCTCAAGCAGACTCAGCTAGAGCAGGTTGTCCAGGACTGGGTCTAGCTGGGTTTTGAACATACTCACAGATGGGAACTGTACCACCACCTCTCTGGGCAACCTGTGCCAGTGTTTGATCACTTTGCCTCTGCTCAGGTGGTATTTCATGTTTCTTAATTTGTGCCCATTGCCTCTTGTCCTGTCACTGAGCACCACTTGGAAGAGTTTGGCTCCATCTTCTTTATATTCTTCCATCAGGTATTTATACACATTGATAAGATGCCCCCTGAGCTGCCCTTTCTCCAGACTGAACAGTCCCAGCTCTCTCAGCCTCTCTCCATATGAAAGATGCTCCAATCCCTTAATCATCTTTGGGGCCTTTGCCTGATTTGCTTCAGTATGTTCATGTTTTTCTTGTACCAGAGAGCCCAGTACTGAACCTGGCACTCCAACTAGACCTCAGTAGCACTGAGTAGAGAGGAAGGATGTCCTCCCTCCATCTGTTGACAACACTACTGATGCAGTCCAGGATGCTATTGGCTGCCTTTGCTGTGAGGGTGCGTTGCTGGCTCATGATCAGTTTGTCCACCAGCAGCCCCCAGGTCCTTCTCCATAAAGCTCCTTTTTAGCTGATCAGCCTCAGTGTGTACTGGTGCATGGGGTTATTCTTCTCCACATGGAGGACTGAGCATTTCCCTTTGTCAGACTTCATCAGATTCTTCTCTGCCCAATTTCCCAGCCTGCTGAGGTCCCTCTGAATGAGCACAACCATCTGGTGCATCAGTCAGTCCTCATAGTTTGTATCATCTGCAAACTTGCTGAGGGTGCACTCTGTCCCAGCGTGCAGGTCATTAATGAAGATACTAAATGTTGTCTTGGCCACAGTGTCAACCCCTGGAGTAGATGACAAGCAACTGGCCACCACTGGTGCCACTGTTCACCACTTTCAGGACCTGGTAGTTCAACCAGTTTTCAATCCACCTCATTATCAAAATGCATGCCATTGTACAGGGATTATGTGTAAAATGATTTAAATGCTGTGATGTTTGATTAGGTTTTGTAAGAAAAGAGGTTGCTGTATTTTCCAATGTTGCAGTAGCAATTGAAAGCCAATTTAGCCAAGAGTTTTACCAACAGATACTATCTATCTTCAGAAATTTACAGTGAACGCTTGAGCAGGTTTCTTTTTGTTAGCAAGGTAACTTTCTTAACATGCTTATGTACTCACAGAGAACAGCGAGTTTTATTTGACTCGGGGTGTACTGTCTCATTGCATGTAATAGCATTCTCCTCTCATTTTTCTATTAATTTTTAAGTCTAAAGTCAACTCTCTTTTTGGAAGATGTTTACTGTGAACATACTGCTACCATATTGTGACATAATTCCAATCAAGAGGGAACAGTAATTAGTAAATCAACTGATACAGAAAGGGTGTACTTTAAAGTAGGAAAGAATTTAAAATGAGAACCACCCAATCATAGAATCATAGTGGTTGGAAAAAGACCTTTAAGATCATCAAGTCCAACCATAAACCTAACACTGCCAATGCAACCTCTAAACCATGTCCCTAAGGTCAGTCCACCATCTCCCTGGGCAGCCTGTTCCAACACCTGACTACCCTTTTGGTGAAGAAGTTTTTCCTAATATCCAATCTAAAACTCCCCTGTAAACTCTCCCAGTAAGAAGAAAAAGGGCAGTAAAGAAGAAAGTCCAACTCACATGTAAGCCATCCTGAATGTTCCTGAATGTCACTTGTTAAAATAATATATATCATCCATGTAAATAGAGCTGCATATTCCTTGTTGCAAAACACCATGCTGATTTCTTCAGTTTTACTGTAGTACATAGGCATATCTTCATACATCTTTCATGCAAAATTGGGACTTAATCTTCTCCCTTTGATATCTGAATTAGTTTTAGTCTCCTGTATTTTGTGTCTTAATGATAAAGTTGTTATAATTTTATTTCATTGTATTATATAAGTTTTGTATTTATCTTCAGGAAAAAAAAAAACCCTTAGTGGTGTGGTGATCTCAACTTATGGAAAAAGATTTTTTTTTTAACTTCTGGTGATCTAAGAAATTATCTTCTCCTAGTCATTATTAGGATAGCTGGCAAGAACTGCATGCAACATTTTTTGAAATAGCTTCCAGGCAGAAGCATTTGCAGCTTGGAGATGGAACAGAGACTGTTTATCCCTTGAAATTTGTTAGGATACAGTTCAAGTTTACTGAGTTGTGTCTCCAGTTTTGGTTTGAGCAGGGAATGATTTTGTGTGCCACTCTGCTATGTCTGAAGAAGGACGAAAGATCATTCCTAGAGTGTCTCATTGCTGTCAGGATTTTACATGTGGCCCTGTAGAAACCTGTTGGTGTTTTTGAGTGATGGGATAAATGTGACAGAAAGCCTGTCTGAGGTTTTGAGATAATCCTTTATACTGAAGAAGTTTGAGTATTTTCAAGTGGTAAGGTTGATTTTTGTGGCCAGTGTCCTTTAGGCCAGGTGTTTGGCATCCTAATCCGCTACTGAGTCAGTGAGGTGAGGAAGGCAGTCTCCCCTCCTTGGGTTTGCCTTTCCAACAGTGTGCTTCCAGACTTCATCAGTGCTCATTAAACCCCTTTGAGGTCCTCAGAAGGAAGGTGCTATAAAGTGTTTAGTTATTCTATTTATGACAATGTTTGTGGCAAAGGATTTTTTCACTTTTTCTGAATAATATTTCCTAGCTAATGCTTGCTTTACCCTTTTTTCTTCCTCCTCCAGCTCATTTCCCCACTCTAAAAAGTGGAGAGTTTGAAATATCAGGCTAAAAATGATGCTGACTTTTCTCAAAAAACATGCCCCCCCCCCAAAAAAAAAGAAAAAGCCCCAACCAAACCCACCTCACAGTTTTTCATTATAGAATCCATCCTCTTGGTTGTCACAAAACCTCAAAACTTATTTACTACAAGAATATTGATAATTCACACATACTTTTCTTCTTGGAACAAATTAACATATTTATTAAATCTGATTCTACGAGGATGTGTGCGCTGCAATTCTTTGGCTTATTTACACTGCAGTAGTGGTGGCAGTCTTTCATTCTGAGTTGTGCAGTGTAAATTAGTTATAAACATAAAAGAAAATGAAATTGCTTTAGGAATAAACTTTATTTGGGGAAAGAAATTTTCTGTAGATATGAGTGGTAGTAGAAGATGAAATTCAGCAGAGAATTTCTTCATAAAACAAAGGAGGATGTGACCCAAATACTACCTTGCTCATTTTGGGTTTTGGGTTTTTTTTAAAGTATATATTTTTTCAATTAACTGTAGGTTGTAGTCTCTAGCATGCTAAAATAATAGACTCATTTAATTTGTTCTTGAATCACCTTAATTTTAGGCTTCCTGGCTTATGATCTTGGTTTGCAGTGTCAAGTCTGTGATGAGAAGTCAAAAATATTTAAAATATCTTAGCTGAGAAAATTAACTACTAGCACAGTAGTACCACAGTTATGTAGTACTCAGTTTACTTTATGAACTATTACTATTAACAGCCTGAAAGTTCTTGCTTGATCACTTTAATACAGGATAGTACTGGAATGAAGTTGTGGAAGAAACGGTGGTTTGTGCTCTCAGATCTGTGTCTCTTCTATTACAGAGGTAAGTTCTGCTCAGGAGAGCTGAGTTTGCTGATTTTACTGGAAGCAAATAAATTTTGACACAGCACTCAAGTGTAAGGAAAATTAAGCTGCTACTTAACTTAATGGATAAAATAGTTGCATTGCTGACAGTATCCAGGCCTACAACTATTTTAATTTTTTTTCCTTCTTTCTTAATTACCAGTTTCACATAATTGCTTCCTGCCTGTCAGGTATGCTCAAAGGGCAAACCTATTCACAGCCACTTCTTATATTAAACTCTGGATTGTAGTTTTTTCCCTGCATCTTTAGTACGTTTCTTGGCACTAAATGTACCAAGTTAAATCTGACTTTTGAGGCAAATGAAATAACTGAAATGGGGATAAGCAAGAGGTAGTGCAGGGGAGCTGAAACTCTGCCTTTGGAATGATAAAAAGGATGTATATGCCTTTTGGGAATCTAATCAGTGTTCATGAATGCTTATGAAGTGAAATGTTGTCCAATTCCATATAAGTAGAAGTCTGCAGTATTTGGAACAAAGAAATCTGTTAGTACCCTCATGGAGCTACATCAGTCTTATTTTACATGGCAAAATTAGCTGCTTATAATTCTAGTCTGGGTATATGTGTGTTAGAAAACTGATTCCTTCCCCATTACAGATTATTAATTGTAGTGCTTCTGAGGGGACAAATGGGATTTGTGCATATGGCAACATATTCAGTCCTGAAATAAGGTGAACAACTATAATAGTTTAAAGGAGGCTAAGAGCTAAGAAGATTGTACAGCCTGGCAAAAGAGAGGAAAATGAACAGTTAAGGCCATCTGCAGCCTTGTGAAGAGTGGAAAAAAGTTTCAGTTTAGGATGAGACTTTAGGATTGGTAGAACTGGTTGATGCTGGTGATGCTGAAAGCAGTGACTGATGAACTGAGAATGCTGTTCTGTTAAAGTTCATGGTTCTGTTCTAATCAAGACAAATCAGGTCATGAAACACAAAAGCTTTGTCTTTGTAACTGTTTTAGTTAACAAATTCTGAATTACTGAATTATAATCATTAGGCTTTGTTTCTTTACCTCAAGAAGTATATGTAGTTGGGTAAACCACTGCTGAGTCAAAATTAGGCTGTAACTTCAGTCACGGAGGTATCGATTGTGATGCAATTACACTGCATTTAGTTAAGTTATCATTATATACTCTCTACTTTCTTACAGAGTTTTATTTGAAACAAGTCTTCAGGCTCTCTCTTCCAAAGGTTCTGAAGAAAGTGCTGCTTTGTAGCTTTCTTAAGAACAGATTAAACTGACTTAAAACACTGCACATGAGGTATCTCAAAATAAAACAAAATTTGCAATAAGCAAAACCAACAACAAATAAAATAAATCCAAACAGCTCTATAATCTTACTTTATCATTCCTACCTGTTACTTTGCCAAATAAGCTGAAATACAAGCAGAATAGTCTAAATTATTTACATGATAAACTTAACTTTTAGCTATCATTCGCTTACTAGAAAGCAGTTAAAGCTGATAAACTGTAATTAAACATGTATAATGAGATTCCTAAAGGTATTAGAAATGGCTACTAAAATATAAAAAACTTGCCTTCTAAACCACATGCTTTTATATTTTTGTTAATTCTGTCTCAGATATTGAAAAAGTTGAAAGGAGGGAACCATACGCTTACTCCCAAATTGCAACCAGTGTTTTTAGTTATGAGACTGTGGTTGTTGGGGTTTTTTGGTTTGGTTTTTTTTGTTTTGTTTTGTTAGTAAATAATTCTAATTCATAGATTAACAGAAAAAAAAAATTCATTGTAATTTTTCAGAGCTTAGAGAATACTCTCTTCTATTTCACGGAGGGATAAAGGAGTGCTGGCTTTTATATTGGAAGGTTATTGTTGCAACAGATAAAGGATCTTAGAGCTGGACATAAGATCTACTATTTTTGTCTTGTGTTATTCATTCACAGCATACAAGTAAAGATGGGTATGGGGCAGTGTGGTGTGAAGATAAAAGCTAGTGTGATGGGAAACAGATTTTTCAAATGTGGAAATGAAGTGTAGCAGTATGTCTTCAACAAAGACCAAAGTCCTCCAGACATACAGCTGTTTAGTAGAACAAAAACGCTCAATGCTTTTATATGGCACTAGTGGGCGTGAATTACTCAGTCATAAGTCAAAGTATAATCTAACAGAAGAAGGAAATTTTTCCCCAAAACAGCAGTCCAAATAAAGGGAAACCCAACGTTTGCCAGGCATTCATGGACAAGGGGAAAAAAGCAGATTTTTTTGTGTATTTGTGGCTAGGAAGGAGTAAATATTTGAGAGGGGAAGGTGAGGTGGTTTCAGGCATGCTTGTGAGTACAGCTGAGTACCTGGAAGTAAATCCACTCCCTTCATTTCTTTTTTACCTTTTAATTGGGATAATTTTATGCTCAGTTCTTCACTTAAATAGTGTAATAATAAAGAAAGTGTAATTTTGACATGACATTACATGTCATGTAATGCTAAAAGGACTGGGGAGAGCTTTCCCCATATGAATAACAAATGGAAGTTGTGGCTTTTCAGAATTTAGTGAGTAAACAAGAACCATGGGGGAAAAAAAAAAAAATCCTCTTATAAGAGGTAGTTCTTTTGTGCTGTTTACATGTATTTTAATTGTAACAGTATTAATTTTCCATGCTTGAAACTTTGGAATATCTGTTTTCATCTTAATTTCATAGATACATAGTCACATGTTGTGGGCAGTATCTTCAACCAAGGGAAGTGTTATGGGGGACAATCTCCTAAGATACTGGTTGTGACTATAAGTTCTGTATCAAAATACAATTTTTTTGTGAATTGCATCCAATTATTCCTCTATTAAAGTATAATTGAATTTAAGAGCTTATTGTGGCTTCCAGTTAAAATGTCAATTTATTATTTTAATGCATTGTTCTAAAATTTTATGTAAAACAAGGTTCTGGAAAAAGGATGTTTCTTTTGGGGGAGAGTTTGTTGTTTACAGACTATCTGAAACATATGCATTCTTCCATATAGCATGTAACTCCTCATGGGGTTTATGAAAACTTGTAGTTTAATATGCCCGATATCAGAAGAAGAATGTGCAAATTTTCTCAAAGGCCAATGATCATGAGCAATATTTTAAACCACTTCTGCTCTCACAGGTATTTGCAGGTTTTACTGAGCAGAAAATAGATAGCAGGTATTGTTTTTGTCACTGAATTAGAAACTTGACTTCCATCTACTTTTCAGTTTTGAAGTCATATGCAGGTAAGCACCGATCCCCAGAAAAACTGTCAGTGAAGCTATTTGTGGTGTTTTCCATAAGGCACGTTCCATAAAGTAGCTCACGTGTGTAACCTTTTACAGAACTAGCACACTCAGGAGAGTTTTTTATGCTTGTCCATCTTGGGGGAAAAGCCAAAGGTGGCTGTTTTCAGCTAGCTTAGATTTCACAGTGCCTAGCAGGTTTTTGGGGTGCACTCCTGTGTGGTAAACGTTCTGTAGCACGTGTTGGCAGAGAGAGGCTGCACAATTGCTCTCGTGGGCTGCACACTTCTGAGATGGTGTACAGACACCTAGGTAGCAAATCAGTCTGGCTTTCTGGTTCTCTAATGTTTTTTCTTCCAAGGTAAACTTCTTGTTACTGGTCTCGTGTTGTTAAGTGTAGTTTCACTGAAGGGTCTGAATATGAGTATTATGTGTCAAAACACTTTATTTCTCTAATCAAAGACTGTACCTTCACAGATGAGAAGGAAGAAGGAATACTAGGTAGCATACTTCTACCTAGTTTTCAGATATCTGTGCTTTCCCCCGAGGATCATATTAACCGCAAATATGCCTTTAAGGTAAGGGAATCAATCTTTCAGTTTAATTTTATGTCTGAAAGTACAATAACCTGGTGATCAGAACTCATTTTGCTGCGTTATTATGCAAAACAGGATTGACAAACTGGTTCTGGGACTGACTTTTGCATAATACAGTAGCATAAGATTCAAGTATTTGGTCTGATGTAAATATAGATATAAATACTAGAATAAGAAAATTAATGAATATAACTTTCTATTAGTCTTTTATTTTTAGTCCATGGGTCTTAAATACTGTGTGGTGTTTTATGACTGTAGACTGTGTCTGTGTTCTCTATTTATTTAAATACAAAATATCTTTACATATAAATAAAAATAAGATTTTATTATCACTTAAATCACAGTATTAACATGAATCATTGTTAGGAGAATTTCACAGCTAGTCTTTTTAATTATGATATAAATCACTCTACTAAATATTTTCTCTTGACTTTTTTTGTTGTTTTATGAGCTCCTTTTGGCTCTTCTTTTGGCCTCCTAAGCAACACATCATTTATTTACTGTGGTAAGTACAAATTAAAACTTACTATATCATTCAGACAGCAAAAATCTATTCCAAAATCTATTTCTAATAATTATATTAATTTATATTAATGGATAGTCAAGATAGTTTTTAATGGATTGAATAAATTTAAGGACTTTTTTTTTGAGTGTATTAATGAAGCAGCAATGATTTAAAATTATAGGCAATTATTTTGAAAATATGAATGCAGTGACTGAGAAATATTGATGTATTCCTTCCAATATTTTTTTCTGATAATCATATTTGCAGAAACCTTCTTGTAGAAAACATTAGAGAGAGCATACAGTAACATTATTTGCCTCTTCTTTTACAGATGCTTATTTTTATTGCAATGACCATGTCATTTCCAATCAGGCAGCTCATCCAAACATGAGGACCTATTATTTCTGCACAGATACAGGGAAGGAAATGGAGTTGTGGATGAAAGCCATGACAGAAGCAGCACTTGTGCAGACAGAGCCTGTGAAAAGGTAACGTGGATTTTCAAAACAACGTCACAGTGTATCTCTTTCTCATATTTAGTTTGATTTATTTAAACAAAAGCCTATGGCTCAAAATAGAATGTAAATTGGATAAATTTCTCCTTATATTGAAGACCTCTTATGAATTTAAAAATGTTCAATAAAATTTTGAAGTAGTAAAATAACCTAAGTTCTGCTCTGAATGTGGAAGCCTTAAGAATAAGGGGCTAGAGGACAAAAACCTGATTAGTTCCTTCAGCCAACAGCATCAAAAGAAGGGCAATGGCAAATACCACATGCAGCAACAGCAGCTCAACTGGTGATAGTCTTTGGTTTAAACTTGCCATGCATCTCAAATTCACAACCATAGTTTCTGGCTAACTTAAAGAATTGCACTTATGGGCAACCTGTGGGGAGCCATTCTTGTTCATCATTAAGCTGTTATCAAATTTATACTTACCTGGTCCGGAGCCTTATCCTTTATGTATCCATATGTTGACAATGAAAAGCAAGTTATCACTGGAAGCCTTGTGTTTTCAGAAACTGAATATTGTCTGCTGCTGTCTATCCAGTAAGAATCATTTTCTCTCTGAGTAATGTCCTTTGGGTCAGTTCCATGTCATCTTTAGTGGAATCCTCATCAGTAGAAAACTTAAAACCTCCTCGTTACTGATTGAAGTTATTGCTGCTGTCAGTTGATCTACTTCTGCATTCTGTTAGTTCCTGCTACACTGGAGCTAAATGAATGGCAGCAATGCTGAGAAGTTTTAAGTTTAAAAAAAAAAAAAAAAAAAAAAAAAAGTAAAAAATTTCATAGATACAGATACCAAAGAATGTAAAAGGCACATTTTTTGCAGAAAAGTGAGCACATTGAACTTCTTGTCAAAATGCAAGCAGTCTTCCTGAATTCTGCATCACTAGTGCAAGTCATTCCTGTTAACTTGCTCCTGACACTTCTGTGTCCTGTGTTCCAGTATGGTGCTGGCAGAAGCATAAAATGGAATGCAGAATGATTTGATACTTTGTCTTACATTGTCAGACAAATGTAGTGAAACTTTTACTTACACCAATCTATGGGACGTAGAGAAGGATACATGTAAACCAGGAACACTTTTAAATTTGTACCTATGCAATCATTTAGTCACTGATCTTAAAAAAAAAAAAAAAAGGTTGAAATCAGCATTCATCTCTTAATTTCCTTTAAATATATAGACAGTATATGAAGTATTTCATTCTTTGCATTGGATGCTATAGTGAAATAGCTTAATAGAAAAATACATTGTTCTCTGTGCTATGGAAAAATAATGTGTTATTTTATATGAAGATGTTTTGTTCTTTGTCTCCTGTAACCCTCCTTATGTTTGGGAACAGCATATGATCTGGGGAAGGGATGAGCAGAGTGAGACAAAGGAGAAGCAAGTAGATACTTAGTAGCATTCACACCTTTTAATTTGTCTTTTCAGAGCTTTTAAGAAGTTGTATTTAAAAGAAAGATGTTCCCTTGACAAAATAAAATATCTCATTTAGCTTGGTGAATAATAAACTTAATCTGAAAAATCAGATAGCTGTGGTGGGTTACAGATGGAGAAATGATTAATCAGACCCATTTTACGTCAACAAAATTCATGTATTGGTTGTATAAGCACTTTGTAGGGGGAATAATACTGAAATGGGCCATTCTGAATGTCTTTGAACTGGTGAAATGACCTTTGTTTGGTATTTGCAATACTGTGAAGACTGAATGTTTGAAGAGAACATCTTTGTAGTAGAAAAAAAAAATAATGTGGAAAAAAGTCTATCTCCATCTGACAGAACCTCCTTAATAGGTATCGTCTTCACAGTCTCTCCTGTAATAGTCAATGCTCTATAGAAGATATTTGATAGAAGCATAGAATGGTTTGAGTTGGAAGGGACCTTAAGATCATCCAGTTCCAACCCCCCTGCCATCAGCAGGGACACCTTCCACTAGACCAGGTTGCTCAAAGCCTCATCCAGCCTGGCCTTCAACACTTCCAGAGAGGGGGCATCTACAACTTCTCTGGGCAACCTTGGCCAGTGTCTCACCACCCTCACAGTGAAGAATTTCTTCCTAATATCTAATCTAAACCTATCCTCTTCCAGTTTGAAGCCATTGCCCCTTGTTCTATCACTTCCTGCCCTTGTAAAAAGTCCCTCCTCAGCCTTCCTGTAGCCCCTTCAGGTACTGGAAAGCTGCTCTAAGACCTCCCTGGAGCCTTCTGTTCTCCAGGCTGAACAGCCCCAACTCTCTCATTTAGTAAACTTAATTATATAGACAGATGTTACATTATGTCTTGTGACATTTCCTGTAACACAAGAAGCAATCCAAAATGTAACTATCCACTCTTTTGTGCAGTTCATGGATACAGCTGTACAGTCATGTTTGCTGCCTCAAACCTAGCAAGACACGTAGGGAGCTCATCCTGGTGCCCAGTGCAGCTTTGCAAGCTGGTTGTCCTCCCTGGGCTGCAGTGCTACGGCTGCGCTAGCGAGACAGATGTGCAGTCCACTGCCAAGAAGGGTGTTCCAGCCTCCCAAAATGCTTGGCCATGCACTCCTACCTTCTTCTTTCAGCCACAGTGCCTCTTCCAGCAGCGATGTCTCCCTGTTTGAAGCATTTGGCAGCGTACAGGCAAACAGTGGGGTTTCATTCCCTGTATAGCTGAGCTTATCTAACACTTTTCATCTTAGCTATATGTGCTCCTGCCATCTGCCTTGCATTGCTTTGGGTACTTATCTTACTCCTTGGTGAATTGGTGTAGCACACAAAATTAGTAGAAAAGCACTCAGCAGCAAAATCAGTAGTTTTCTGCCTGGCTATCACAGGCAGGATAAGCTCATCAACAGCCAAAACAAGTGTCAGAAAAGCAACAGGAAAAGCGACTTGGTTAACACCATCTTGTTGTTTTAATTCAGGCAAGAAACCGTAGAAGAAGAGAGACGAGACGTGACCTCTTTGAAAAGTTTGTTAATATACTGTCTTGAAATAATTACTTGAGAGAAAATACCTTTCAAGACCAGTGAAGTCACTAAGACTTTTATGTCTGTTAGCTATAATAAGGAAAAAAAAAGTCCCTCAGACATCTGTTTTCTAAAGAATCCATCTTTTGGCTATCAAACCAGTTCTTAGAACGAACCATGTAGCAGGATATGATCCTATCCAGAAGAAATACTGTTTCTTCCCTGTAAAAATCTGTTAAGTATTAAGTATTGTATTACCTCATCTCTTAAGTAACCTAAAGTTTGGCACACACATGCCTGTCAGCATAAATTACTTTGGTTCAGTCAAATTCAGCCCCTGCCTTTCTTTCTCAATTCTGTTTTTTCTAGAGGTTCTAACATTGCATTGAATACAGTTTTCTAACAGACTAGATGCTTGACAATACAATAACTAGAGTTAAGAACTTCCTTCCTTAAATATTTATGCAGGCCACTCTTAAGTGCTTGTGAATATAAATTGCCCAATAATAAGTCAGAGTTTATACAGTATAGTTCTTTAAATCTAGAAGCCAAGGTACTTCACTGGTTATGATACTCTGAAAACTCAAACTCAACTGTCTGTTAAATTGAATATTTCAGCTTTAAATAATTTCAGAGCTACAATCTGTATCTTTATTTTTCTGAGGATGCGAGTTCCTTGGAGAGAAAAAAGATAAAAGCAATATAGAAAATGTTAAGTTGTGGGGATTTTGCCCAGTTATCCATAATATTCTTACTTTCCATGTGTAGTTAGCCATATAATACAGAAATGAGATACTAAGGTGAGAAAACAAAAATGTAGCCATTTCTTTTATAACTGATCTGCAGTCACAGCAGAAAATCTCCTTTCTGATGGGTAATTGCAGGGAAGGACAAGTATTATTTGGTCCCATTGACTTAACTGTAATTACTCCTTTCTCAACATTTTTGTTTTAATTCTACCTATAAATAGTAAATTCAAGTTTAATAATGTAGTGAGAGATGTATCATAATAAGTAAACACAAATACTTCAGTCAGTAAGGAACTATTTAAGCTTATGACTCAAAATATGATCCCAAGCAACCTCTCTGGATTAGCAAAACTTCTTACTCGTTCCATGTTGTATCACTGCAAACCGTAGTTAAGTTGTATCTATGATTACTGATTGTTTGCTTGTGTTTGTAGATGCTAATATCCACCAACATCCTGATTTGTCATTTTTAGCCTAAATGCTGATCTCTCTGCTCTCTCCTGTTCAAGAGCATTGTTTATCTATCCTTTCACTGTCAGCTCTGAGTGCCAGAGCCTTTGTTTCTTCTGAGTGATGCTGCATGTACTAAGAAAAGAGTGGAGTTTTTTCCTTCTGGTGTAGTTTTCCTCGCCCTGAACAGCATAAGCTAAGCTGCCAAAAAAGCACTTGTTAGCATAGTGACACCCACAGTGGGGGTTTACTGACGTCACTGTGTTTGGAGAAGATGGCTTTTTCTTTTGAAATGGCTTTGTTAAATCAGTCTTCATGTCTGTCTGATACTTGATTACATGTCTTCACCCCCTTTCACAATTATTTACTGACATCAAACAGTACAAAATAGTACTTTTCCTGTATTACTATTCCATAGATATTATTCCTGTTTTGTTGAAGCCATTCAGTATGTGCTGAAACACTTCTGTTCAATGTTCATTCTCTTTTGTCTTCTCCCTCTCCCATCCTCAAAACACCCTGCAAGTCTTGTTGAATATGTCTTTGAGACCCAGATATAAATATGGAGCCACATATAAATATGGATTTATTTTTCTTACATTTACCTATTAGTTTCTGATAATTCTTTCCCATTTGGATCATTTGCTGTGGAAAGAGATCTCTTGCTCACATCGAGTGGAGTGATTTGATGCACAAAGTTAAAGGAGAGCCCAGAAGTTTATTTGAATGTCAGTCATTCAGCCTCTACACCACCAACAAAGAATGATAAACAGAAACACTTGGCTCTGCTGTGTATAACCACAGTAACCAGTGATGCAGCATAGAGATGGCAGAACAATTCTGTGATTCTGGAGTTTGCTGGTTTTAAATTAAGATCTACAGTGGAAGGTGCTATGATGGTGTGAATCGAACACTGTGCCAAGTCTTGGCTTTGCCACTTACCTGATGAATGTCCTTAGAGATGCCACTCTACTTCTGCACCACAGATTTTCCATCTGTAAAATGGCAACTGCTTCTCTGCTGTAAAGCACCTTGAGAAAGGTTGATATCAAGTGCTATATAAGGGTGTACTATTAATTGCATATATTAATGCCCGTGTTTAGGATTATTTGCAAGGTAGTCCTTACATTTACTTGTAAATTCTTGAGCACTGACTGAAAACTGAAATTTTAACACCCTTTTTTCACTTGATAATTGTGGGAAATAATTGAGTTTTTCATTCACTTTCCTGTTTGGAAAATTCCTTTACTTTGCAGTAGAACACTGTGTAATACAGTTTTGAGGTGGAAGGGAGGAGGTGATCCAGTTTTTTCTTTCCTATAACCTTGAGAAGGAACCTAGGCGGAAATGTTTGGTCTTGGGAAGTTTAAAGCCTTGGGAGGGGGTGGGGAAGAAAAGAAAAAAAAACACTTTTAAATTGCCTAGGAGTTTAGCATAGCATTTCTTTGCTGATACTTGGAAACTACAGAAAAAAAATGACTTGAGTATAAGCAGTTCCACCACATGTCCTCCCCCACAAAAGTCTACATAAAAACTGGTTCTACATTGAGATTTCTTTCTCTAAATGTTATGGTTGTCAGAAATATTCCCCTCTCTTTTCTGCTAGCAGAAAACATCAGATGTATCTAACCTCTGCATTTAATAGTGATGCATGAGAAAAAAAAAACCCACTGTGTTTAAAA
Organism: Antrostomus carolinensis; assembly: GCF_000700745.2. Lineage (NCBI taxonomy): Eukaryota > Metazoa > Chordata > Aves > Caprimulgiformes > Caprimulgidae > Antrostomus > Antrostomus carolinensis. The sequence goes on from NW_010312622.1 coordinate 97,454, forward strand.
ATAATGCTGACGCATATAGCCAAAGAAATATTCTTGTTAGATTATGGCTAAGAATGTTTTCATTTGCAATAAGTTTGACGTGTGTGTACGCTTTCACGTCGGCAGCTCAGGAATAATCACTGAAAGCAAAGGACTATTTTGAGCTACTTATATTAATAGAGTGAACTCTGGAGGACTTTTATAACATTACGAAGTATCAAGTAGAGAATTGGATCATCACAACTATGTCAGGAAGAGGCATGGGGAAAAAAAAAAATCAACATCCCTTGTTGACATGGAAAGTGCATGAGCATTTCATTCGAACCCACGTACAGTATGCAGAGGGCACTGGTGTCTTGCTGTTTGTGAGTGATAGGTTTGCAATTGTGTACTTGTCAATTCTTCTCTACGGAGAATTCATAGCAAGAGTAGGGTGGACGTGGGAGGTGCATTTAAAATTAAGTGTCCAATATTATTAGTAGTGGGTAGTATTTTATAAGGACCTTATGGTTTTCAGTCTTTATGTATTTGCTGGGGTTCTGTCCCAAATAGTTGTTGGCCTGTTGGAAATTCATGGCTTAAATTTGTTGAGGAAGTGTAGAGTTGTTGGATGCCCCTCCCTGGAAGTGTTCAAGGACAGGTTGGATGAGGCTTTGAGCAACCTGGTCTAGTGGAAGATGTCCCTGCTCATGGCAGGGGGGTTGCAGCTAAATAATCTTTAAGGTCCCTTCCAACCCAAACCATTCTATGATTCTATTTAAGGCTCTTTTTCAAGATGGGGTAATCAAAAATGCTTACTGCTATATATGTAGATAGTCTACTTGGAATTAAGAGTATTTTTAAGAGGAGCAGTCATTCTTGTGCTCTTGGTCAGTTGTGTATGTGATCGCCTTTTTACAGACAAATTAAGCACTTGAACTGGACAGTTATAGAAGTGAATAATGCATTTGCAAAAAAGTTGCAGAACAGTGTGAAAGGTTAATTTGACATCTTAAAATAAATTTTTGTTGTTGGTTTGGTTTTATACAGAGATGTAATCTTAAAGAATTATATCTCTTCCTCTTCTTTCCTCCCATACAAAAAAATGTTGATCAAAATGTTTTAGGGTTTTTGTGGTTTTTTTCTAGTAAACTGGAAAAAAAATGTCACTATATGAGCTGGATGTTCAGTTCATGTCCCAGTGCAGAAAAAGATACAGCTTCTTGAAATTTTGAAATTTTAAAAAGAAGACAGCTAATAGAACTGCATACATTGAGTACTTGTGTAAGTACTGTAAAGCAAGTAACTGTTCTAAAAATATCATTACTTTTGTGGCACAGTTCCTTAAGTCAGCAGCTATTTTCCCCCTTTAAAATTAGGGAAGCCACAGTTAGTTTCCACAAAATACATGCCAGCCAAAGTGATAACATACCAGAGAAACCTAATTGGTGCCAGTGACCATGAAAAGTTGTTTGCTTTCTTTAAAGGAGCTCATTATATGTTAAATTCAGCAGTATTGTGAATCACAAGTTGGTCAGCAATGTAATCTGCTGCCATTTTTAAAGATGGCTTTAGAAATTGTCTGAATTTCTGGCTGTTCACATCTGGAAGCTTTAGCTCTTGGAGAGCCACTGAATATTTTTACTGTTTGAATGTCTAGCCCTCCAGAAACTGAACATCTACTTTTTCAGAGTCCAGCTTTATTTCGTCTTATGCACATTTTTTCTAGGGGTTTAATTTGGACTTGGCTTAAAAAATTTACCCCATGTTATAAACGCTTTTAAAATAGTAAAGAAATAGAGAAGTGTGGACACACGCTCACTCTCCAACAAAAAAAAACAAAACCAACCAACAAAAAAAAACCCAAAACCAAAAAACCAAGCTGAACAAAACACTACTACCACCCCCAAAACAAAACCAAACAAAACAAAAACAGAACAAAAAACCCTAAAACAACACAAAACCAGCCTGTCCTTGATTATTGTGAAAATATGTCCTGGATTTTCCTCTCAAATACAAGGTATTGGTGTAAAATATCTGGAGAGAGATTCACCGAAAGAACCCTGATAAACACAAATATATTTACTTTTGATTCTTTGTTAGTGTTTTTTAATGAATGTGTTGTTGATATTATAGCTTTATATATAGCATATAGCTAATATATCATATTTCCTTTCCAGAGTGGAGAAGTTAACCACTGAAAATACACCACCTCGAGAAGCAAATAATATTTCAAACCATCGGGTGCTAATTAAGCCAGAGGCACAAAATAACCAGAAAAACAAAGAAGTAAACAAAAATGAGGAGAAGAAAGCTTTGGAAGCTGAAAAATATGGATTCCAGAAAGTTGGGCAAGATAAACCATTAACAAAAATTAACAGTGTAAAGCTAAATCCGTTGGGATCCGAATACAGGACTTTGCCTATAACCATGATTCAAGCTGGACACTTCAGACCAGTTCATTTAAATGGGTCTGAGAATAAAGCTGTTGGTGTTGTCCTGGCAGACGCTGGAGATGGAGGTCAGCACAATGCGGTTCAGTCACATATGGAGTCCGAACGAGTTATGCAGAGAACCAATTCAATGCTGCAGTTGGAACAGTGGATTAAAGTACAAAGAGGAAAAGGACAAGAAGAGGAAACAAGAGGGTAAGTACTATGTGATTTTTTTTATTTTTTTTTTCTAGACTTTCTAGAAAATAATACTTAGATTTGTAGATTCTGTAGGTTTTGGACTATATTACATAAGTATATAATTCATTGTCCTCTGTAAGAAGTGCCTGGATGACTGCTCAGAACAGATCTATTACAGTTTCTCTTTTATTAACATTTGAGTGGTTATTAATAAATTAAACTATATTAATAACTTAATGAGTAAAAATGGCCAGAAACCCTTTTTGGGTGTTAGAAATTTCTCTATCCTAGCAGAGAGAAGGTGTCATCAATCATAACAATTCTTTTTCCTCTTAAAATCTGTTCTTGAAATTGCCCTGTCTTCTGCTTTTTTTTTATTCACAAATTCTTGTAATAAAATTTTATTTTTAATTCTTCAAAAATATTCCAGGAAGCCTTTAAAATTTAAACAATCTTTAATTGAACAGAGAGAGAAAAGCTTTACCTAAGAGTAAGTCATAGAAATCTAACTAACTTGATACTTAAAGCTTCTCTTCTCATGAAATTCAACATCTCCCAGTTCTAATATTGAGTTCCACTGCTTATTCATGAAGCTTTAAAATTATGTGTGAATGATACTGAATCTTATGCTGGTATCAATTTTTCTGTCTGACAGATGTATGGGGACATTGCTTCCAGGCAACCTTACAGACAAGCAGGTCTAGCAGTAAAATATAAAAGTTTTTAATATTGCATTAGATAGGAAGTACCAGAGATGCTGTCACAGGAGATATTCTGAAGAGCTGGAAATTAGGGAGTTTGCGTATAGATAGGTGACAGAGCGGAGCTTTAGATAGAACCAAGTTCAGAAAATGTGTTTTCTGCAAATTTCAAACTATGGGGGTTGGGGGTTTTTTGCAAAAACTTGAAAACTTTACATTAGTTTGACTTACACTTTCCAAAATAGATTGAACATTTCCTCATTGCCTTTAATCCTTCGTTAAATATAATTAGGAATTGTTAATGCATTGTTTCATGAAGTACTTGACAGAAGTAGTTTGAGCAAGTTTGAGTTTGCAGTACAGAGAGCAGCTTGCACACTGACATTTATTTTATTACGCATGCTTGCCAAATGAGAACTGAGAAGGTTCTTTGATGCAATTAGATTTTTTTAAATTAAACTCTAAAACTTGCAACCAAACAGGTGAAATTTGAGTAGATGTGCCATTTTTCAGTTGCAAACAAGTACATAAACCCTAAAACTGATTTCATTGAGGGAACCAAATAGAGCGAAGGACTGTTAACAATATGTTACTAATTAACAAGATTTTAGTCTTGACTATAGAGGCCACTTGTTGCTAAAATAAGGGTGGCACTGACAGCACAAACTATGCTTTCAACTGTAGTTCTATATGAAGGTAGCAAATGGAAAAAGAATTGGCCTTGAGCTATCTTTTTTGCTTTGCATGGAAGTGGCCTGGAATAATGATCCAAATTTCTACTGTACAGTGATGTCTTTTTTCATTTAAATTTTAAATTTTATTTTTTGTTCAGATTACCAGTTTCGAGCTGGAGACAAAAATTTAAGTAGAGTTGAAGTTGGTGAATCAGGAAGAAGCTCCAGTGTACCTTAAAGCTGAAGGCTGGGGTGAGGGGCTAGTAAGACTGTTTGTAGTAAGACTTGTTCAACTCATAACTTGAATTTTTGAGAAAAGTAGTTTTCACTTAAGGGGGGAAAGCTGCTGACTTTTAACTAAGATGCTTTCCACTGCATCTGTCTCTCTAATGTGTTAGAGAAATCATGGAGGACCAAACTGAGTATCTTTAGTGTATCAGACTGAAAAAAAAATTAGGACTTTTAAGAATACTAAAATGTTAACAAACAGGCTCAATTAAATAACTATATATAAAATAGGCGTTGTTCTCTGTATGGAATGAAACTATTCTCAGTATGGAATGAAAAGAGTTCACTGTAAAACTACTAATATTTTAGAGTAACATGCTGACCATGCTGACCTCTTAGTAGTTTGATTTCATGAGAAATTAATGACAGCAATGCAGTTTTTGATTCCTGAAGCTGTTATTTTCCATTTCCCTGCATCTAGACATGTAGCTTTGCGAGAGCCACATGAATAAAGACAACTGATGCCTTGAGGAAGACAAACTATTTTTTTTTTAACCAAAAATAAAAACATTCCACTTCAGTATCATTTTATTAGATTAATTTTGTGCAAGTCAGTTATGAGTAAATATTTTCACCAGTAGTGGTTCACTTGAGTGGTCTTTCTCAAATGTTAAAATATACAGAAAGGTTACATGGTACTACATGAGGTTTTTTTGGTGCTGCTAACCCAGGGTATGATCCTCTGTCTCCCTACCTTGCCCATGTAAGCATTGTCCTAAATAATAAATGCCTGCTCTACAGCACCAGGTCTCTGTCTTCACTCTGCCACCCTTTGCTTGATTACCATCTGAAAGTTCTGCATTCTGGGCCAGCTGGTATTTGGATTCTTTAGGATGAAAGGCTATTTTGAAGTTTCAATCTGAGGATATTCATAACGTTGCAAAACTGAACCCCTAAAGGTTTAGCAGCAAAGTTGCTTTCCCAAATAGTCCAACTTGTACATCAGAACCAGTATTGCTACCCAACAGTAATCCTGGAGACAACCTCTAAATGTGTCTATAAACTCATGTGGAAGCCTTTTGTTCATATGGAAACATTTATAGGAACCTATCTGTGATGAGTTGCAGAAATATTTTGCAGCTTCATGGTGTGGATGAGCACTTCAGTGGCTGCAGCAGTCTCCTCTAGTGTGCAAGGCAGCTATAAGCTGTGATATGGTCTAGAGTTGGGGACTATTAATGTTTATAAATATATAAAGGGTGAGTGTCACAAGGATGGAGCCAGACTCTTCTTGGTGACAACCAATGATAGGACAAGGGGCAATGGGTGCAAGCTGGAACACAGGAGGTTCCACTTACACTTGAGAAGAAACTTCTTTACAGTGAGGGTGATAGTGCACTGGGACAGGCTGCCCAGGGAGGTTGTGGAGTCTCCTTCTCTGGAGACATTCAACACCTGCCTGGATGCCTTCCTGTGTGATCTCATTTAGGTTCCTGCTCCGGCAGGGGGATTGGACTGGATGATCTTTTGAGGTCCCTTCCAATCCCTGACATTCTGTGATTCTGTGATTATTATTTTTTTATTTGACTAGAATGACATTTTTGAAAGTATCAACAGGACATTGGTGAATCTGTTCTGATTTTTATCAAATTATGTAAAAACAAGGCTTAATATTGAGGTGGTTGGACTTTTTACAGTTTTTATGGTTTACCAATAGAAGATGAATATGTTATCTTCCTAAGTGTTCTAGAATGTAAGTAATTGCATGCAGGCTTTAAATCGCTATCTTTACATAGTAAGAACTTCAGGCAGCTTTTTTTCAAGTGTTCAGGGATATTTAAAGGAGGCAACAGGAGTATACTGCCCGTTTGGTTAATAAAGTGGGAGAGAAGCTTCAGTGAGAGAGGTATATCTAGCTACTGGATATCTTAATGAAAATATCAAGCTTTGCCATACCCATTTGTGAACAGCTAAGATAATACTTTGGAAGTTAGAAACTGAACCCAGAAGTGTCTTGGTTGTTTGGGTTCTTTTAAATATGGAGATGGAGAGAAGACCTTACCATTAGTGGTATGTCATATGAAGAAAATGTAGAAGTATTGAAGCAGATTTTGCAGCAAAAGAATGAGATTTAGAATCCATTTCCCCTTTTTTGTAAGTTATTTTTTTGGGAACAAAAAGTTGCCCAGTCTACAAGGAGATGAAGTTTTATCTTCATTAATTCTTGGAAAGCTTCAGAAACAGTAGCAAATTTTGTATGTAAAGCTTTTTATAGCAGTTTTCATCACCAAAATGTTACAGGTAATCATAAATATTTTCATTGAAAAGTGGCTTTTATCATCATCGATTTCCTTGATAGTTATTTCATAAGGATCTAACATAGTGCTGGCTTACCTTACCATTTGCCCTCCATCATTTCTTTAATGTTTTTGTGGCACTGAAATAATGCCAAATGGTCTTCAGATTCTGGTGCCTCGTGGTAGCAGGGTTTTTCTTTTGAATTAGTCTGGGGTGTAGTTAGAAGCTGCTGCCCTCCAATGGCTGAATTATGACCAATTTGAGCTCAGTTTTGTTGTCTCTGGGCAAGCATCTATCATAGATGTGATCAGCAGCAAAAAGCTTTAAGAGATGCTCATCTGAATTTTAGATAAGGGTTTGAATGAATCAATGTTTATGACCTAGATTTTGTCCTCTGAAATAAAACAAGAAATGCTTTGTCATACTTAAGCACGCATAGATTCTCACTGTGGAAAAATTTGCATTTCAACTAATGCTGAAAGTTGCTAAATGACTGTAGCGCTCCAGAATTTTAATGTGGCATCAAATTAAAGAATAAGCCATTGAATTCATAACCAAGTTGAAAAGCAATAAAATATAGCTGAGTGGTGCTGTTGACACAGCTGAGGGATGGGATGCCATCCAGAGAGACCTGGAGAAGCTCGGGAAGTGGCCCCATTTGAACCTCATGAGGTTCAACAAGGCCAAGTGCAAGGTCCTGCACCTGGGCCAGGGCAATTCCCAGTATCAATACAGGCTGGGGGATGAAGGCATTGAGAGCAGCTCTGTGGAGAGGGACTTGGGAGTTTTGCTGGATGAAAAGCTGGACATGAGCCAGCAATGTGGGCCTGCAGCCCAGAGGGCAATAACCGTGTCCTGGGCTGCATCAAGAGAAGCGTGTCCAGCAGGTCGAGGGAGGTGATTCTGCCCCTCTACTCGGCTCTCTTGAGACTCCACCTGCAGTGCTGTGTCCAGCTCTGGAGTCCTCAGCACAAGAAAGGTGTAGACCTGTTGGAGCAGGTCCAGAGGAGGGCCACAAAAGTGATCAGAGGGCTGGAACAGCTCTCCTATGAGGAAAGACTGAGGGGTTTTTCAGCCTGGAGAAAATAAGGCTCCAGGGAGACCTTATTGTGGCCTTTCAGTACTTAAAGGGAGCTTGTAAAAAAGATGGGGACAAACTTTAGCAGGGCCTGTAGTGGTAGGGCAAGGGGTAATGGTTTTAAACTAAAAGAGGGGAGATTTAAACTAAATATAAGGATGAAACTGGTTGGTGAAAAAATGGTACAGGTTGCCCAGAGAGGTGGTAGAAGCCCCATTCCTGGAAACATTCAAGGTCAGGCTGGATGGGGCTCTGAGCAACCTGATCTAGTTGGAGATGCCCCTGCTCCCTGCAGGGGGGTTGGTCTAGATGACCTTTAAAGGTCCCTTCCAAACCAAACCATTCTATGATTCTGTGATTATTATCAAAGAAAGAAGTACTTTGCTGTTTGTTTCACTTGAATAGCTGATATGAACGGCTTGTCCTTGACAATTGCAAAATACAGTTTCATTAGACAATTATTGCTATTTTTCCTCAGTCTGCTGTTAAAAAAAAATTAACTCTTTTCTGTCCATACTAATTGCTCAAGGTTTTCTTGGAGAAACAACAAGAGATCTTTTCGATTTTAAAAAAGAGAACATTTAAAATGGGCTTATGTAGAAACAGTATAGAACTTCAAAGCTTTCAAAACTTTGACCTGTCCAGCATATGGACACATTACAACATGTGATCTAAACCTGACACTACTAGACTGTTCAACTAGTAAAAAGATGAAATGTGAATTATATAATCAAGCAGCTAATCAGAGATAGGATCCAGTTTTGGCTGCTACAGTACATTCAATCAGTATAGTTGATTCTTTAATTGTCATCTTGATTTTTCTTGCATGTTTTTAAAATGACACTTGTAATATTAAAAAAAGAAAAAAAAAGAGAGTAAGAATTAGCCAGATCAACCTAAGCAATATTGAAAAACTTTATATTGCCATAATATTAATGCTGTCCACTACTAAACAGAAAATTTATGTTTCAGCGTAATCTCATATCAGACATTACCAAGAAACATGCCAAGCCATCGACCTCAAGTTTTACCCCGGTACCCAGAAGGCTACAGAACACTGCCGAGAAACAGCAAAGCACGGCCGGAGAGCCTCTGCAGCGTAACGCCGTCGGCTTACGACAGAGCCATAGGACCAGTAACAGCCGAAGAAAAACGCAGGTCAATGCGGGATGACACAATGTGGCAGCTCTATGAATGGCAGCAACGTCAGTTTTACAATAAGCAAACAACTCTTAATAGGCACAGTACTTTAAGTAGCCCAAAAACTATGATTAATATTTCTGATCAGACGATGCATTCTATTCCCACCTCACCTTCTCATGGTTCAATCGCTGGTTTCCAAGGATATTCCCCACAGCGGACCTACAGATCAGAAGTATCTTCACCAGTGCAAAGGGGAGATATAACTATTGATCGCAGACACAGGACACATCATACTAAGGTAAAAAACATTTTTTAATTGTTAAAAATCTTATTTATAAGGGTTTTTAGTAGAAAGTGTACCATTACTGTAAAACTCATGTTGCACTATAGTACATTTTATTGTAATGTAAATAAATTACATCTGTGTTTTCATAAAAAGCATTTAAAAATCTAAAGGTTGTATAAAGATATTCCTCTAATACACTAGGTGAAAACTTGTTCTATTATTATCATCCACGATACCAGGTTTCTCTAAAGGAAAGAAAAGGAGTCAATAGACAAATTGTTCAGAATAGTTTGTTGTATGTACAGACATCCTTCTCCCTTCTAGCTTTTTTTAGCTGGAACTCTAAGAGGACTGAAAATCCCAGATTTCCTTCCACGTGCTGTTTTCTGTTCTTCAGACACAAGTTTGGCTGCTTTGGGTTCCAGCAGAAAGCTGAGTGTAGTCATTTCTTTTGATGCCTTTGAGTTATTAGGGAGATCACTAAGGATAACCAGAGTCTATTTGCACACAACCTTAGCACCTGACTATTGTAACTCTGCTAGTCTTCATCAGTGAAAGAGAGAGACAAAGAATTACCTGGGTGCCATATGTGGCTCTGCCACACCCATCATGCTTGTGTCATGCATATTTTTTAATACATTGAACAATATATAAAAATTACTCTTTAAATTGAACGTAAGACTAGAGATTTTATAAAACGCTCCTGAACCTTTTTGCTAAATCCTTATCTTAGATGTTTTTGTGTCCCTTGATGCAGTTTAAACATCTTACAGTCCTCTTTTTGGAAAGTTCTTAGGTCATTTTCAACAAAAGAGTCATTTTGACTTAGCTGCACTGGAAGTTTAATAATCAGTGCTTATCACAAATCTGAGAAGTACCACTAGGATCAGGTGCTGCAGAGCATGTGCTTACTTGGCCTTTCAGGCAGGTTTGCTTTCTCATATTTTTTCCTTGTGGAACAATTTATGCTAGTATTTCTTATTTAGCTTCTTTTACACAGGATTCTTATTTACCTTCAGTTTTTCATGCTTTTTGGTTTGTGGGGTTTTTTTTTTAGTTACACAACAGCTTTTTCCATTAACTTAGAAACACAAACCTGTTCTTAAGAGGTGGGTAATTTGAAGGATGTTTGAAATCAGTAGGATAAGTTTAGGATTTAAACTCCATCTATATAGAGATCTTAGGGTTTTTTTAAATAGCTTTTAGTGATGGGTGAAAAAGTGGAATTGTTGTTGTTTACATGGGCTATGATAAGGGCAACAGCTGCAAGGAAGGACTGCTAATTAAATTAATAAAAGAAAGCTGGGTTATTTCTAGAAATTAGAGGTAGCCTACTCGAGTCTCCTAGATGGTCCGTCAGCAGGGAGCATGACTGGCCAAGACTGGCACAAATCATACCAAATTTGCCATGAGCATGAAGTTGGCTTGACTATTTTTTTAGCATTTAATATTTGTTGAGTCTTTAGATAACTATGGATCATACTGTGCTATTTTGTTTTCATACAGCATGTCTTTGTGCCTGACAGAAGGTCAATGCCAGCAGGTCTGAGTTTACAGCCTGTTACTCCTCAGAGCCTCCAAGGCAAAACAGTGAGTTGGATTTTTATTTGGTACATCAGTTTTTCCTTAAGAATAATTCTTTAAGGATGAAGAGGCAACACCGAAGTCTTATTCTATTTGAAGGCTGCATTAAATGTAGCCTTTATTTTAATCATTAAGTATTTTTAAAGCAAATAAAGTAGTACTCTGTGGTGACATTGAATTCTGCAAATATCATGTAGCTGCTGACTGCAGATTTTCTTTAGGAAATACAGATTTTTATTGTTTTTTCTTAATCATCTTTGATGCATTAAAGAAATACCTGGTGGAGGGTAGAATACATAACAGAACACTTATTTCTCCATTAAGTATTTAGAAAATCCTAGAAATAAGTTTACCTTTTTTGGAAAGCTTGAGGATACTCAAACTGCATTTGGTAAAATTATGCCCTTTGTGACATCTCCCATTTTCTGTGATAAGATTTGAAACTCTCATTGAAGGTATTTCATCAAAGTAATACTGGGTATACTGTCCACTTTCCTAATTGACATGTGACTCTTAGCCAGAACCTAAGAAATTGTCCTAAATTTACTACGTTTATTTACCAGTTTTTGTCTCATTTCTGTAATTTTTCTCTGACCATCTGAAATTGCTGTTTGAGACAGTTATGGATTGAAAATACAGAGTTTGAATCATACTGTGGGCAACAGCTCCCCAGTCAATCTTTCCACTGCCTCAACCCCTGTTTCTTGCACTTCCCAGCGTGAATCCCCGAGACCTTCAGCATCTTACGGGTTGGCCTTTGCTGCTATTGCCTTATCTCTGCACCTTGCCTTCTGCAGATATTTCTTTGTGTTCATGGTCCCATCAGCTCTCCTGGGCTTTGCTGCTGGAGCTGGGCCAGAGTAGGGTAGCAGGCAAAGAGGTCCAAGCTTCTGCTTGTAGAAACCAGAAGTCCTGCCCATAGCACAAGTGTTGTAGGGACCAGACGAGGAAACCTGTGGGTAGCTCTTTACACAAAATTCTGTGTTGTGGTTATTGCAAGAGTCCTGAGAGCTGTATGAAAAGCATAGCACTTACAGCAACGTCAGCAATGTTTGCAACATTATCAGTGTCTAGAGAGAAGTACGAATTACTGCTTGATGGGCTCCTCCATGGAAAAAAAGTTTGCTTGCAAACATTGTATTTAAGTGCCATTAAATAGTTTATTCCTAATGCACTAAAACTGAGCTTTTGCAGAACATATCGAGAAGAGTTTTGATCTTGAAAAAGTGATTCACTCTTCCTTTTGTTTGAAGATGCTACTTTCAGTTCTCTCATGTCTAAAAAGAAGTTTTCTTGTGCTTTGAAATGATATTAGTTTTCAGACTGAAAGCGTTGTCACTGATTCTTGGGGAGAACTTAAAAATGCCTTGTCTAGCAGTGTAGATTCTTATGCTTACTTTCTGAAATTAAATATTTTAAAACCAGGTATTGAAAGAGCACTATAAGAGGAAGATTGGCCATTAGCCAGTTTGGCTTTGATGTTGGTTTTTCCTCAGAGCAGATGGTTTTGACAAGTGAAGCTATGTGGAAATCCCTTGCTCCCTCTTGTGGGCTACTTTGGTATGAGCTCAAAACTGTGTCAGTGCCACCCTTCTCCTTAGAGATTTTTCTTCTTTATTCTAAGAAACTGGTATTCATTTTTCAGTAATTTAATATTTGGTTCTCTGGAGCTTTTTTCTCTTCTTTGCTTTGGGAAAATTCTGTGACTGTGGGAGAGAGCAAGTGGGCTTTTAGGGGGGTTTTGGTGTTTGCGTTTGGTGGGGTTTTTTAACTCGCAGAACTTGTGAGAAAATTAAAATGCTGGATGAATATTTAACCTCTTATAAGATTGACTTCTGGAGAAGTGTAAGAAACAGAAGCAAATAGGAGCATAAAAATATTTGTAATGGTATGTGTTTTATTTTCTTTGAAGTATTGCTAATAGAATTGGTTCCCAGGAATGGTTCAGGTAGTTTCCCAAACTGAGCTAAACTGATCTACATGGAATTACCTGACAAATACACATTTGAGTGTGACTGTATTTCCATTCTATATAATCTGGGGTTTTAAATACTATTCTTTGTGCCTTCCTAATGCTGTATTGTACTTCTTAGTCGTAAAAGTAAAGCAATAAATTAACTGGTAGCCTCAGACCTGTGGAAGGTGGGACAGAAAATTATTTTTTGTCACACTTGTGAAGTTTTGTTTTGTGAAAAATGATTGTTTCTCATGTAGGTCAGTTATCGTGGGGTTATTTTATTTACTCTGAATTTTGAAGAATTATTTTAGAAAATAAATTTTCTTGAGGGAATTGTTTTATTCTTTCACTGAGCTCAGATGTCTCTCCATGTACAGATAATGATATCCTAAAGGCTGGAATTGTCTCCCACTTCACTTAAATCAATCTCATCAATTTCATATGCATGCCAAAAAAAGTTTTGAAGCTGGAGACTTTCTCCTGCAATATCCTCACTTTTTTGTCCTTTATACAGAATGTTACAATATTATGGTGTTTTAAGTAGTTAAAACAACCCTTCATTATATATTTGAAAGTGGTCAATTTGGGGAAAAATGATGTATCTTTTGCTGTATCGCTATAGAAAGTTTTTGTAAGAAAGATACTAAGAACCCTTATTTTACTTAAGTGTTGTTTAGGAAACCAATTAACCTTTTTTCTACTCTTTGGCTTCTCACACTGCACTCCTTCAGCCAGAGGAGCTCACGCTGCTGCTAATAAAGCTGAGACGGCAGCAAGCTGAACTGAGTAGTATCCGGGAACACACACTAGCACAGCTCATGCAACTAAAACTTGAGGCCAGCAGCCCAAAGGTCAGCTATAAAGCAATGTGTGTCATGTACCATTCTCACTAACTTGTAGTCTTTCATTAATCAAAGTTTACCTTGTACCGATAGTGCAAAATTCTCTGACTACTATGGGAGTAGACTAGAGTAACATTGCTTCTTTGTATATGTGATGTTCTGCTATTAACCCTTTGAGGCTTTACTCATAGCTTTTTGATATTAGCCGAGTTAAAATTGCACAGGGATATTTTAAAATATGTTGTACTTAAGTTTAAAGTTAAAGGTTTTTAACCTTTTTGTGTTATAAACAAAATTAGTAATGATAGATCATTAGATTAATTTATTGTTCATACTGCCTTATATCAGATACAATCTTATTTGTATTCCGTGTACAAAAATCAGGACATTTAAAACACAGATTTATCAAAGGGTTTATAGTTGTCTGTGTAGTAGACATTTACATGAGCTTACTGTATTTTATATGTAAAGGCAAAATGTAATGTATTAGTTCATAGTTTGATTCCTGGCAAACTTTCATCACTTCTGTTTTGCGATCAAAACTTGTTAACAGTTCACCAAAAAAAACCCAGATAAAAGCAGTGTTGTAATTCTGCATAAAACAGAAAGATCACTGTCAAGTTTACCTCTTTTAAAGCTCTTTTCATGCATTCTGCACCTTCTGTCCCTTTCCTTTTTCCCCCTGACTGCTGCCTGCTAGAGTGAGATTCTTTCACATCACCTTCAAAGGAATGCCATATATTTGGATCATCAGGTGGGATTTGCAATTTTCTTGTGTATTTACATTTCTTAATGCATTTTGCCTGCTCCTATCAAGCTGGAAATATTTGGGGAGAAGGATTTTCAGTGTTTTTTATAAAGTTGGATATTTAATACATGATTTTTTTAAGTAGCACAGAATATCTTAATCGATAAGAAATTTGACATGTAATGGGAAAAAGTCAATTTGAAATTCACCGGAATACAGTAGGCACTCGCTAATTATTTTTTTCTATTCTTCATTTCCTTCTTACAATGACACTAACTGTAGCATTTTAACATCTTTAACCAAAGTTGTAATACATTTCCAAACTCATATGACACACATGCAATTTATAGAAAATTAGTACTTCTGATAATTTTCGTTTTCTAAATGAAGAATTGGGTGTTTCTACAGGACGTTAAATGAAAGGGCTGTCAAACATGAAAAAATGTTTTAAACAATTCATAGCATAATGAATTTTACTGAATTTCCTTTTACTGAATTATTTCTTAAAGATTTACAGAAGAATAAGGTTTTACTCCTTTACAACTTTGGATAACTTATGGAGTGAGGGTACAATTCTGTCTCCACTAACATAATTGATTGCCAAGTGAAGGATTGTGATATCACATACCTCTTCTTATGGCTTTGCTGCATGATCAAATGAGATTTCTGTACAAGTTGTATGTGAGAAGTTTTTAAATGGGAAACATTTGCTAGCACTTACAAGTGCCTAGAAGTAATATAAGCAACTTGGTATCCATTAGTTAAAAATATAAAAATCACTAGAGCTTTTTCTAATATTCTTTCTGCTAATGAAATTTTTCAGCCTTACACTTAAAGCCAACCATTCTTAGAACTTTTGTGTCCTACATGTTCCTGTGATAGGATTTCAATAATGAAAAAACACATATGCACATGGGGACACACACACACACACACACACACACACACACACACACACACACACGTACCCAGATGCTTGGTTAACCTGGTGACTTTATTTTTTTGGTTATCTCTTGAAAACAAGGTGTGAATTGTGATCAATTCAGTTAGATGGCAATGCATTTCTAAACATCACTGTCTTATCTTAAGGGACAGCAGGAGGTCCAAAATAGTAGGGAAAAACTGTTTACTAAATTAGGCCAAAATATTTCATCCAACTCAAATATTTCCAGTGTATAATGTTTTAGAATAAGGGAATAATTCTGTCTTCAACAATGTACTTCATTGCCAAGAAAGGACAACTGTCCATGTGAAGAGCAAAACTATGTACCATGCTGTTGCTTGATTAGCCAAGCTTGTGAATATAATAGATAGGATTAAATGGAGAGAATTGCCCGTGTACAACATGCAGAGTGGTAAAAAGGATTTTTTTTTTTGCTTGCATCAGATAAATTTTAGAAATGTAATGTGATGTGATAAACATTAATTAAAGGAAGTGTCTAAATCTTACAAATGTGCTATAATTGCCCCTACAAGAGGTGCAAGAAATCACTGCACTTCTTACAGTAAGAAATCATTATCAAGTATAAAATGTATTACCTTAGTCACAAAATCATGGAAGAGCAGGTTGAAATACTTATCCCAGTTTCTGATCAGTTTTTGTTTTTTCCCCTTATTTTATTATAAAGTTGCCACCTTCCTGTATGAAATAAATCCCCCTGAGAGTCTTACTGCTTTTGAGTACCACTGTTTCTAGGGGTTTTATCTCATTTATATCTTTGTGATATCATTTATATCTTTTTTATTACTTTGTCCATTACCAGTTTTCCTTTATGTTGAGAAGAAAAAAATCAAAGTTTCTTTTAGTCTAACTGAGGCCTTTCCTTCTTGTTATCCACATCTGTAACCAGCTTGCATAATCACATGCCCTCTCTGAATTTTAAGTGTCCAGTGTACTTAAATTAGTTATTTCCACTTGCATTTAATCTTTGCAAATACTGTCAAAACCTGCTTTGCCTGGAGCATGTGGTGGAACTCCAGTCCTGTTATCTTAAACTCTTGCCTTTTTGGTCTCAAACACTTCAGTACCATACATAACAAAAATTAGTAAGTTTGTACCCAGGTTGCACAGATGAATTTTCAGGCATTCTGAAGCTCAGGTGTAGGGAGGGTAACTTATGCTTTTGCAATAAGTTGTTGTCTGCTAGTTAGGTGGCTTTCTTATCAAGACTCAAGAATATCCCATAGCATTTTTTAAGTCATGCCTCTTTTTTGTACTGCTGTTTCCTTTTGAGATGCTTAGAAATTTTTGTGTTACACTTTTTGATGGTTTTGTATTATGCTTTCAGAATTTTTGTTGTTGTTGTTGGAGTTCAGAGATAGGGGGGGGGGAAAACATGGAAGAGACTGACTCATATATATCCAGCCATATGATTTCTTTGATGTCTCATGGCCAAAAGAATTATCATCGAACATCCTTTTTTTTAAAGTGAGGGTGTGAACCACTCTGTGGGCTCAGGGTTTGTAGGGAAGTGGGAGAGACACTCAGCTGCCTTTTAGGAGGGAGTTCTTTGAACATAGCTAGCAACGCTAGGCAGTGATGATTTGTTTGCCAACGTGGGACATGTTATAAGGGCACATATAATCTCAGTCTTCTGCATTATCAAATTTTAAGGGATCACTTATTGTGCATTACTAAATCCAAACCAGCACTCTCCTTAATGTATTTGCACCCAGAAATTGTAATGACAGCAGTGAAAAGTAGGAATAAAAGCTAGACACACTTTTTTTTTTCTTTCCCCTCCTTTGTAAACAAAGCCATGGCAGGACATCCCACTTGATTCTTTTTGTTACTCCAGAGAATGCCAGCAAACCAGTCTTTTATACACTTCTGAATTTTATGTTGATAGTAAAACTTTTCTTGGGCTGAAAAACCCTTTTCTACTGAGCTCAAGCTGTGTATGTCAAACTCTCCATGCGTGCTGTCATATTGATCTCGGCATATCCCAGGTTGGTTTGTCACAGTACAAGCTCTACTAAATTTCATTTAGTCTTCCCCAACGTCCCAGGAAATGGCTTTTTGGGGGGTTTTTAAGTGAATAGTTTAGGTGTTAAGTTGTTCATATACTTCTGCTGATACTTTCAGTTTTAATTTCTTTCAGTTTTCAAAGGGTGCATAAAAATAAACAGAACTTGAACAAGAAGTTGTCAAATAAAGGAGTGAAGGTCCCGCAGCCAACGTCCATATTGTCTTGGTGTTTTGCTTCTGTTTTCTCCCCTTCACCACCCTCTTTCTGAGATGCTGAAAGTGGTTCTAGGAAAAGGTAGTAAATTAAGGAAGGCTGGAATAGCAGAAGGGGGTTTGGATAGAGCTGACAGATATCCTGTAGCACATCTGATATCTTGTGTTTCAACATAAAATTCTCCGTCCTATGTTAGCAGTGTATAGGATAGTACTCTTGTATTTTTCCAGTTATCTGGAAAAGGTAGATTGAGCTGACCCAGGCACCACTGTTGTTATTTCTGCTGCTTCTTTTTTCCCTTTTCCCTCTCCAGAGGAAGGAGAGAGACTCAAGGACAGGGACTCTGTAGGGTGAAAAAAAGACTGTGCTGGAGGCAGCAAGGAAAAGCACTTTTTCCTTCTCTTATTTGGGCAGAAGATGTAGGAGCAGAGGAAAAGTGGAGAAAAACTTTTGGTCAGGTCCTGTTGCTGCTGCTTTTACTTCAGGAAGCTTGAGAGGAAATGGATAAAACTGCCAATCAGAGCTCAGGCTTTTGTCACCTACAACATATGGTCTTACCTCACCAGTGAGGTCCACTGTCCTGGTAGAGAGCCACTATTCCAGCTGATTGCTGCCACCAGAACAGCACGTACTGAACTGTCATCTGTGTAGGGTGTTATCAAACACAGAAGAGAATTTAGGAAAAGGAAGGAAGAGAAAAATTGTCAATAGCTTGGCTTTACAATTTTAAACCCAAAATAACTACTCAAATGCTTACTCATAAATAATGTAGCTGTTCATACAGATTATATGTCAATGAGATGGTTTTTTCATTGTTTCCAACTGGAAAATGCTTTCATATTCTACCTCAGTAAAGATAAAAGCAAGGATGAAGCATCACTTCTGGGGAGAAAGTTATTTGCTAGAAGTAGAAAGTGATAAAGCCAAGACTGTTGGATTTTATTTGGTTTTACTGCTGTGTTGCTGTGTGGCATCAAGCAGTTCACACTTCCCCTTCCTTATGAAAATCTTAATTCTGATTTTTGTGACTTCTTTAGTCAGAAAGACTCTGTGAGAGTAATACTATTAGTATTACATGTAGGATCTAAAAGTTGTCCTTTACTGTACAAAATATTTTTTTTCCTGAAGTGAGAAAACACCAAGGCTTATTTTTGTTATGAATAAGCAAATATTTTCCCTTGAGCTATTTATTCAACTTCAATAGTGTCCAACTTAAGTTTGGGAGTAAACCTCATGGTAATCCTTTAAGAACACAAAATAGGTATCCTCTTCACCTTTTAGATCATGGGACTTGCCATTGTGTCCTACATAACTCTGGTTTACCTTGCCAGTTCTTCAGTCCACGTTGCCTTGTGTGTACACTAGCTTTAGTTAAGAGAAGGTTTGTGACAGATTCGTGCTCCCTCAAGAACTAAACTTGTCAATTGTTCAATGTCAGTATTTTTTGGAAGCATTAATTCCTAAACAGTGAAAAAAGTTTGCTGTACTTGACTGCTACAAAGGCTTTTTGGTTCACACTACTTTACTAATTATCTGGTTTTTGATCTTTGTTCCATAAGGGCTTAAGGAACTGGAGCTTTTCTGGAAATAACTGGCCTTTGCAAACAGTGTTAGATAAGCGTGGTTGAGCACCAATGGCAGTAAAAATATTGGAAGAAGTTCTATAAATCAAAGTTGGAGGTGACTGGAGGACAAAACATTACTTAGAACACCTCTAGAGCAAATCCACTTTGCTTCTTTTCTAATCTGGATGAAAACAATCTTTGAACAGTTCCACAAAAATTAATTCTGATGCTGTCTTTTATCTGTCAGAAAGGAAAAATTTGAAATTTTATAAAAAAGAATTAGCCAAAGAGCCTGAAGCTGTTAAAATACTCCTAATAAAAATGCATCCAAACCAGAATATTCCTAATAACATATTCAGCCTCAAGAGAAATTTTTCCTTTACAAATATTTCAGTTGGCTGTAGTTTGATTGCTTGGCTTTGGACCTTACTGTTGATCTTACTATTGAGGTATCCTTTGGTATCACCCAGTGCACCCGCTCTCTGGACAAAATTTTAATGTAAATGAAGAACAACTTCTTGTGTCAGTTCTAGTTTTCTCTTTATGTATACTATAGATGATGGAGCAAATGGGAGGGGTTGCTTGTTTGGGTTTTTTTCTTGCCTTTAACAAACAGAGCATCTTACATGTGCCTTCTCAAGGTAAGGTACTCTTTATTAGGTGATTCACTTATCAGCTGCTCAGACTTTATTATGTGTAAAAAAACAACAACAACAACAAAAAGGTCATCTATCTATAAAAAGAAAAATGTATTTCCTATAAAGAGAAAAAAAAACAACCCAAAACCAAACTTCTCCAAACGTTCAAGTTAGTTTTCCTAAATAATTAGGGCCAAAAAATTCCAAAAGGCATCAAAACCCCAGGCTTTCTGTTGCTTTTCAATCTGTGAAACAAAAGCTTGCCCTGCAAATTCATGATGAGTGCATATATATACATAAAGACAGAGCAAAAGGTCATACATATTCATACAAACACTTCCTTCCTATGTAACCATACTTGAAACAGGTACCACTAAAGTTTCCAACAGGTTGTAAAGTTTCCAACAAAAATAGGAGAGAGATTGTGCATGGAGTGACTTTTCAGTTTCTTTTGGAGAGGAAAACTTATCTGTTTTCATATCTCCTTTTTAAAACAAAAAATCCCACACTATTTTCTGCGTTGCATACTTTTCTGAAATCCTACATGTATGCAAGTTTTACTGAAATAATCCAAGTATCTGTTTTTAATACTTGCACTCCTATCAATAAATACCAGTCATTATAGAAAATGTCTGACCAGTTCTGAAATAGTTTCACACCTGTATATGGAGGTGGATAAATACAATAAGCAATGATTCAAATTTCCTAAGTCGATAAATCAGTGTAGTATATAAAGGCATTTTGTGATACATGAACATAAGTCAAAACCTTGCTTCAGTATTCCGAGGCTGGGAATGCTTATATCTTTTAAATGTGCATTGAGTTATTAAATCTATAATTTAAAAGGTTTTCTGATAAAGGTTTGAGTGTTCCTTTTGCATAATCCGATAATACTTTTCATTTCAATATCATGCAAAGCTGGGTTTATTTTAAGCATTTTTATTTTTAAAAAGAGAGAGTGTTGGTGAATAAATATTACATTGATGTTGAGCATTTATGTGGTTTTGATACATTTGTTTGATAGTATTGAACTTTTCAGATGTTGATATTACTGAATGATAGAATATATAAAAAGCATGGGGTAAAATGTAATCTACTGCATTATTAGAAAAAAATTAAAGTAGAGGCTATATTTTACAGTGTCGTCTTTCAAATCTAGCCATGCTGTAAACTGATGTTTGCTGTATGCTCCTCCTGATTTGAAATAGATGAAAGAGAATGAACCTTTAATCACCATGGTTCACACTATGATTGAGAACTCGGCGCTAAGACCGCAACTGTACCAGCAAGTAAGGTCTTGGATAGTGAATGAAATTTGCTTTATCATCTGCGAAAATTTTCCTTAGTGACAGTTTTGGTTGTTCCTCAGATTTATTCATAACATTGGTGTTTCTCTTATTTGCTTTGGAAAACCACAAGTCATCCATGCTTTATAAAATGCTGCAATATCGTTAGCATGGCTTTTGCTGCATTTTTGTTGTTAAGTATTAAATGTACACTTTTGAATAACTTTTTCTGTCTAGATGATTTAATTAGTTGATGTTTTATGCAGGTGTCCAGTAAATTCATAAAACTTCCAACGAGCTTCCAACATTTGTCTTAGCATGATTCTCTGCAATTAGTGTTCAAAGGTGCTTCTTTCTTTTGACCACTACAAAAGCATGTGAGCGGTGTTTACCTGGTCATTTCTGGCAATTTTGTTTCGTTCTAGGAAGTGGATTTACAAGTTTTTGTTTGCACCTACCAGGCCTTTAGCCACTGAAGAAAGGAAGGATCAAAATTACTTTGATCTGGGGACTGTAAATCCAAAAGGCAGTGCTTGTTCATAAAGTCACAGCAGATTTAACTCTGCACACTTCTCTAGTGATGGTTGTAAATGGTAAGATGGAAGAGGAATCACAAATGTGAATGGAAATATTGTCTGTGAGTTGAGACCTGCATTAACTTATGAGCATGGCCAATACATATCTGTTGGCACTGCAGTGTCTTAGGGATACTGGGGCTTAACTGAATAGTTTCTGTCACATCAGGGAATGCTTCAGAATTTTCTAGCCTGCAACAAAGACGATGTTCTTATTTAAATGACTGTGATATTTTGCAGCAGATGAAGTGTGCAATTCTGGCTGCCAGTCAGAAGGAGAGTATCTAACCAGTTCCCTTACACTTGCATTTAAGCCCTTGTGAGCCAAAATGACATATAAATGTTGCATAGTTTGAAGAAAAGGAGACGTTCTGCCATGTATAACTGTCATTTATCAGTGATTACTGCTTTGCCGTGTTTCTAAAAAATGCTGCAGCTTAATTTCATGTTTTGTTATTTTGGAAGTCAACTCCACATTGTAGATTTGCTTGTGATCCAGGAAAGTTGCAGGAGAAATCTCAGCTTTCCAAAGGAAGTTGGGTTGTGAGTGACTTTGATTTCAGGATCATCCAATTTGTGGATGATCCTGAAAAATAGGAGCTTTAATATGGAACCTGAAGGAACTGTTTGGGAGAGGAAAGGGAGAAGTAAGGTGTCCTCAAGCCCTAAAGCAAATTGATTTGTGTAAATTTTTCTTTAAAAACATAGCTGTTAGGATTTTTTAAAAGCAAAACAATTTTCTATAATAATGTATATATGAGGAATAAATCAACATACATATAATGAGCAGAGGTGCTTTGGATGTAAATAAATAAAAAATAGCTCAGCTTCTAATATTAATATAGACACATTTGAGGTATAGCTTTGTCTGGGCTAGTCTGCCCACTTATTTAGAGATATCAATGAATTTCAGAGTGCTGGCTTGACAGAGCTATGCTGTCAGCTAAGGTATCGCTACACGGCACTGCTTTCACCTTGCAGACATACCTCCTGCTTCATATCTGACACCGAATAAGCACCTTTTTTGACATTCTTGTCAAAGAAACAGTGAATCTACCAGGTCATGAAGACTGAATAATAACGTTTTGTCACTAGAGATGTGGTCTTTTCAGGTCAGAGTGTTTGTGACGTATTGGCAGGCTCGTGCAGAAGAACCCATGTGTTGCATAAACTGGAGAATAGCAAGACCTTCTGCTTTCATGGGTGACATTTCCTATATGAAATTCTGCATTAAATGACTTCCAGGGAAGGATAGAAATACCCTCAAAACTTCACTGCCTACATAGTCTTCTAAACTTATGTAATGCAAAACTAACCTGTTTAAAATTATGGCCACTTATTTAAAGTTTAAACAACATATACATTTTTTGTATTCAAATAAAATAAATTTATTTTACCAGTCATCTATGCCACTGCAGTTTTAAAGAAATGTAAACAATTGCGAGAAGCCTTTGTGTAAGTGACTGAAACCTGTTCTGTTGTCAAGGTTATAAACTATTTTCTGATGACCGTAACCATCCCTGTGATTAGAGAAAAGTATCTTTCTCAGTTTATTCAGTTCAGTTTTATGGTGGAGTTCATTTAGAGTTAAGCAAAGGAAAGCAGGAAAAGCTGGTATTTAATTAAAAACTAAGGTGTCTTGCTTCCTGTTTGTTTGTAATGGTTAACAGATTTTTAGTAAAATCACTAAAATATATACTATTTCAAATGGGTTATTTAAAAGACATTTTTGTTTGTGATTTGTTACATCTCTACAGTTATTTAAATCGCTTTGACTCCCATCAAGTCTGCTCTACAGACTGTACTGTAAATTAACAAGCATAAGTCAGGGCAATGATTCCGTATGTACAGACAAAAAAACTGAAGGCTTTTTACAGCCTGGACCCATTTCCACCTTGGGTTTTTTTGTTTCTTTCTAATACGAGGTGAGGAGTGTTAATCTTGTCTTCCAAAGTAGTATATGCTCATTTTCTAAAGTATAATTATTCTTAGTTCCTTTTAAGTTTGTGAGTTCCCTAAAGGGAGAAGAAACAAAAATCTGAGTGCAATAAACTAACATCCAGGTCTTTGTTTGGATAATTGTTCATAATACATTAAAAATGTGTAAAAATTTGATTTTTCACTCTTATAAAGGAGAGGGAGATCTTGTTTATGACATACTTTATTACTATCATTATTATTATTATTGCAGCTGCATACATTTAAACTATTATGCATGTTAGATTTTGAGATTTGTAGGCAGAAATATTTTTCAGGTTTTGTTATGAACACAAGATTATTGTATTTGAGCTAAAAATCTTATGTTTCCAATCTGTATCTGAAATGTTATCTGTCGCATTATGCAAAACTAGAGGAGAATCTTGCTTACTGTGGGGTAAATGCCCATTTGCCCTGCTTCCTAATAGTAAGAAGTTCTTTAAAAAAGAAAGGAGAAAAAAAAGCCTTTTGGAAGTCTGACTTTAACCTTGTTCTCCCCACAAAATTATCTGGATTGTCCTGTTTTAACTTCCTAAGTGCAGTAATCTTGCAGAGATGCTTCGTGTGTTCTCAGGGTGTGAAATTTCCTGCTGTATATTTATTGAATCAAAATGGTTAGCAGAATCTGAAACTAGCTTATAAGGTAATGAAATAATACTGTCACTTAAATGACTTTAATACTGACTGCTTAAATAGGTTTAACCCCTCCTGTCTCAAGAGATAAATTTGCCTAATCTGCATTTATGTGGGAAAAAATTTCCCTCTAAGGACATATTCTATTGTGTCCACTGTGGTGGATTTATCCACTTCTGTGATTCATCTGGTACTGGCGTTTGAGGGAGATGGGGGACTCTACAGTGGGACTCTAAAGTAGATGACTAATTATTTCTAACCTAAGATAGAGATTCAATTAAGCTCACTTTACCTTTTCACATGTAACATATACCTTTGGCCAAATTCTTACAAAAATGGTAAGTTCTATTTGTCGGTATTCAGGGTGTTGCCCCTTAATGTTTGGGAGCTGTGCAGTGTATTTCACTATGTTAAGAGAAAATGGACTTTTTTGTATTTGAGTAGGTAAATATTGAGGAAAAGTGTAGAAGTCAGCAGCAAGTCATGTCATTGGTTCAGTAGATGGCACTCTTTCTCTGAAATTACTCTCCTGGTAAAGTATTTGTAGGAACAATTTGTTGAGAAGCGTTTGTTGAACGTGACATAAAATACATTTCAATAACTTGATCATTGGAGCTCTGATAATGCATTTTCCAGCATTCTGAGGTTGTTAACCTTGCTTGTAATGTGTAATTGCATTTGGTCTACTGCAGTTCCTCTCATAATTCCAGCAGGATGTGATAACATTCTGCACTTTTTGCCTTAAGCTGCTGTTTTGTCAGAGATGGATTGTTTTGTACTATTTTTAGAGGTTTTGTGCTAAGTCTACATAAAATGTTGCAGTAGGAACATTGAGATGAAGTGGTTCTTCAGCAGTGCCTATTGTGGGAAACTAGTCCCGCTAGACAAAAGCAAGAAGTTGGCAGCAATTTTAAAAGCGTGATAGGATTTTAATAAGAAGAATTAGCACGTGTATAGTGTTCTTTGAAAATGTGTTTTTGTTTTCTGAATACTTAAATACATACTCCTTTTAGGAGGTAGGCAAGGATAAGGATGCTGAATTGGCAAGCTATTTTAAACTTGGCTATAATTAAAGTTGAAATGTCAGAAAAAAATTAATGTCTCTCTTTGAAAAAAAAAATAAAAGTGTAAACAATACTTGCTTGAAAAAATAGCATTACATTTTTCCAGGCAAGCTATATAAAATGCTGAGCAGTTTAATATTCTGTTTTATGCAGTTTAATATCTATGTTAACATTATCTTGGGAAGATGTATTTATCTAATGAGGGATAATCTTTCTTTTTTGAAATCTTTCTGTTGCGAAATATAACTAGATTTTCTCTGTAAGTTAAAGACATTTGGCCATGTTTATGAGTTTTTAAAAAATATTTCCATTCCTTATTTTTCTCTCATTGTGATGAAACCAACAGTTAAAAAACACATGACTACAATAGTAGGAGTTTAAATAGATATCCTAATTTTTGTGACGTTCATGAGGTGCAAAAGTGCTGTGGCTTTTTTCATATTCCAACACTCATTTTCATAAAATGTCCATTTCAAAGAAAGTTACTGTGTGGTTTTAATACACTATACATACTTTTAAATTGTCACCAGGTGCATTTGCATGAGGTATGTGGACATAATGTCTTGAAATGAAACACTTAAGTGTGTTGAAGATTTACTGTACGTTTGGAATGCTTGTCTGATTAACCCTTACCTAGTCCTTTTATTTATAATGTCCTTTAACATGGACTTGTGCTTTTATAGTCTTTCTTGCACTATTAAGTCACAATGACCTAATTATGACAGGTACATGGAAGGAAGGCATCTGTGTTGGGACTCAATGCACCCATGTTTTTAACTAAATAGAATACAAAGGCTGATAGTGTTAGAATCATAGAATAGTGTTAGAATCATAGAATCATAAAATCACACAATGGTTTGGGTCGGAAGGGACCTTAAAGACCATCTAGTTCCAACCCCCCTGCCATCAGTAGGGACACCTTCCACTAGACCAGGTTGCTCAAAGCCTCATCCAACCTGGCCTTCAACACTTCCAGGGAGGGGGCATCCACAACTTCTCTGGGCAACCTGTTCCAGTGTCTCACCACCCTCACAGCAAAGAATTTCTTCCTCATATCTCATCTAAATCTACTGTCATCCAGTTATGCCAATGCTTGCTGTGTAGGACATTAAGTAGTCACTATATGTGACAGTCCATTCTAAAATGGGGAGCTACCTTTTTTCATGTGAAATATTTTTAAATCTTGTTACTGGTCAGTTCAGAAACTGGAAGAGTTAAGAACTTAATGTGAGGAGCTGTATGAAAGTAGTTTGAGGTTAACTTACATGCTGACTGGCATGAGGAGACAAGTTTGCCTAGGTCCAAAGATAACATAGAAGGGCTTCCATTTCTGGTAATACTCTGTTGGAGAGGAGGGCATCCATATGCAAATGTAGGCAAAAAGACATTTGACAGCACTTTTTTGGGCATATATCTGTAATGAGATATTTTACACATATTTTGTACACTCAGGTCACGCCATGAATATCCTCCTTGTGAATACACTTGACCTCAGTGGGCCTAGAATAGTTAATTCCAAGTAGAATGAGCCCCTGTATTTAGCATTCAGATAAGAACGGGTATAATGATGTATGTCTAGGTGTACTCTGGCAGTTTCATCTTCCTACATAATCCATGTTTGATTGAGTTGTACATCTTTAAAAATCTAGTTTGCATTAGAAACATAGCCTGTTAAGTTAATGCAACTTTCTACTGACAGTCTGCTTGACATTCCATTTACTTACCTTCATTAATATATATTGGCTAAAAATATATTGTTCGATGTGGTATGTTTGGCTTTCAGGCAAAAGCTGATTTCTGTATTAAAACTCTTAAGCTGAACAGTAGTTTCATTTTGATAGTCCAATTAAGTTGTTTTATGGCAATATTATTCTTCCTTATAGTTAACACAAGAAGAATGTAGGGGTACACTATACAAATATAGAACTGAAGAGCTGGATATTGATGTAAGTAATTTGTATTTCTTCTTCCTTGGAAATTTCGGTATTTGTCTTTTTATCCTGATAATAATTTCCCCCTTGACTTTTGGGTTTGAAACACACTTCATATAGGTGATTAGCAACAGAAATTGCTTTGTGAAATTGAGCACCATAAGACTCTTTGTAATAAGCTTCTAACTTACAGGAAGTGTTACATTTTAAGCTGAAATTTCAAGTATTATATCTGTTACATCTCTTCAAAGGTGAATTGGTTCTAGAAATAAATGAATTACTATAGAAGGGAAAAACTTTGTAGTTGTACTTCAGTTATAGCATGAGAGATGTAATTTCTCAGGAACTATGACCAATACTCCAAAACTGAAATTTGGCATGAGTAGCTACCATTCAGAGTATTCGGTTAGTAGTTATTAAAGAAAAGGGGCTTGGTGTAAAATTGGTGGTGAAAAATGCACACATATAGTCATACCATATATGCATAAGTGTGCATATCCCATCATTCTTGCACATCACAACAAAGAGTAGACATAATGATTTAATGGAATGTTATTTTAAGAGTAAAATAGAAAGCAAGTTTCCCGTGTTGTCTTGGAGTCAAAAAGTCAGAGCAGCACAAACTGAACCAAAGAAGTTGTTCAAATAGAAAAGGAACCTGTTTCAAATTGGTTAGAGTGCACTGAACAGTTATTTGCCCAAACTGGAGCTGGAGTGGAGCAGTTTGTCATAGCCAAGCTTCACTCAGAGCTAAAACAGAGCAGAGCATGGATTGTACTAGTAACTAACTGTTAAAAACTGCCACCGGAAATAAACCATGGGAGAGACTATGAAGGTATGCAATATGCTTTATAATAGTGAAAAATATATAAATTAAAACAGTATTTAGTACCTGTTATTAAGATATAAAGATTGAGCTGTAGAATCATAAATATTTTTTGAGCTATGCTGTTTCAAGCTATAAAAACACTTATTTCATAGTATCTTAAGAGGGTTTCTTAAGGTTAATTTGAAAATAAAAGACTGATGCCTTCATAAATTTAGAATTCGTATTTTGTGGTAATAATATTTTTTTTATAGATTCATGTAATGATTTGATCAAGTATTTTCATTACTGAAGTTGTTAAAAATTAAATCCTAATTGCAATCATTTTCTGTTATATCCTAGGCTAAGCTTAGCCGTTTATGTGAACAAGATAAAGTTGTACAAGCACTGGAGGAGAAGCTTCAACAGCTACACAAGGAGAAAGTAGGACAATTGTATTTATTACCTAAAGTGGATGTTATTTAACATGCTTATTGTCGGAACATTGATAACTGAAATAAAATGAAAATTAGCCCAATGATGCAGAACGTTAAAAATAATTCTTTTTATTATAATAGTACACGCTTGAGCAAGCTTTGCTGTCAGCAAGTCAGGAGATAGAAATGAACGCAGATAATCCCGCAGCCATACAAAATGTAGTCTTACAGAGAGATGACTTGCAGAACGGACTGCTTGGCACTTGTCGAGAAGTATCGCGAGCTACTGCAGTAAGTAATGTGTTCTTGACAGTAAAACTCAATGAAGTGCTAAACCATTCTCTTCATATTCATATTCTTAATTGGGTTGTCTTGGTTTATTTTTCATTACGTTCCAACAAAACTCAGTTGTCTTTTCCTTGCTTGTTTTTTTTTTTGTCAAAGGCAGCTGGAAAGTGATCTTTTCACTATATTCATCAAGTACTCTTTCTTTAGGGTTGGTTTGGTTGGTTTTTATGTGCCAGGAATTAATGCATACTGACTTTAATTGGTGTGGTAATTTTCATCTTTGTAATATGAAAAATTGATTACAGAAGTAGTAAATAATTCAAATAAGCTATTTTATGTGATGGCAAAATAGTAGCAAGCATAAACCTTATGAGATATTCGATCAGATAAGTGACTTATTTAAAGCAAAAGCAGCTGCAGGATGAAAATAATTTAAAGATTATACTGTCACAGTCACTTAGTAGTGGGCCATTACATTTAAAAGTTTGTTCAAGTTATGTACTTTCAAAAACACCCAAAAAAAAAAAAAAAGGAAGGGAAGGGAAGTGCTATTTACTGTCCTTTCTACTTCATGATGGTTTCTACACTGAAATGACAAGGCAAAGAATCATTCTCGCCTACTTACATATATATCAAAAAATATATTTCAGTGTCAAATTCCAGTGGTTTGCTGTGATAAAATTGATAGGAATTAGGACCTGAAATACTGGGTTTAGTTTGAACATTAGACTATGTTCTAAAAGGAATTGGTTGGACAAGAAAAAGGGAATCAGGGGAAAGGAAATCTTAAGATACACTTTCCCTTATTAACTTTTTAATTTATACTAAATTGAGTATATTGCCTGATGTAGGCTTTAAAAGTGAGACGGTAGCATTGACTTTGAAGAAGGTTTTCTTTTTGCACCCTTCTGGTGTTTGTAGTTTCACTTATATAAAATAATGGTGTATTAGCAGGCCTGGGGCATTCCCTGGTAACCTCCCAGGCAGGAGGGTTGGATGACTTAGATTTATCTTGCATAATATATTGCATATAAACACAAATGCTGTGCACTCACACATATGTATTCTGTGTGATAAAAGAGACAAATTTGCATCCATTTTTGTGGGTTTTCTGCCTCGGTGGAAGGACAGCTTAAGACCCACATACCTACTGACTGTAAAGACATAGTTTGAAGGTTTTGCCCTTGCCTATCTTTTTTGTTTGTGAAAAGACAAAATGCTGTTCGTTTGAATTCTGTTCAGTATTATTAGAAAATCAGTAAGTCGTTTAAATGTAGCGTTATCTAAAATACATATTTATTGCTGATATCTATTTGTACATTACTTCCTGAATTTTCATGTCACTGAATAAAGAAAAATACATAATTTTTTTTTATTATTATTATTTTTTTAACTTGAATGTGCATCTGTAATTCCTTACTTTTGTTACATACTTAGGAACTGGAAAGAGCTTGGAGAGAATATGATAAATTGGAGTATGATGTAACTGTGACAAGGAACCATATGCAGGAGCAGCTCGATCGGCTTGGAGAAATTCAGGTGTGGCATCGGTCTTAAAGTACATTTCAGTCACTTTCATTTTCTATGATTTTGTTTAAAAACTGCACAAATGAAAAAGGGGGACATGTGGTGCATTAACTTCTGAGGCATAAAGAGACATTAAAAGCTTGTAAGTTTTGAGGAGGTCTTCAGCTTTGCCTATTTTTTTGAAACTACAGCACTGGTTTTCCTGTGTCTCGGAAGCCTCCTCTTTCTTTTTCAGTGATGGTGTCCAAAACAGATTACTTTTCTCAGACCTTAATTGCTATGACAGTCATAGTAAATCTTCACACAAATGCTTCCATTTAACTGAATATTTTTAAATATCATTAAATCATTCTATCAAAATAAATCATAAAAAAAAAATATTCAAAGCCTTGCTTCAGGTCTTATTTATGAAGAGTTGTGACGTGTATCTTACTAGCTCAGTGTGCTGTGGAGGATTGAACAGTTAATAGAAGTTCTGACTTTCTAAAGAGATCTTTCTGTGAGAGACACACACACACAAAAAAAAAATCTGGAATAGGCGGATGGGTGTGGCCCATGCTGGGAGGAATTAAAGGCTGTTTGCTCCAGGGATTGATTTTCTATGCAGCTATGAAAAGGAGATTACAAGGAAGCTCAAGAGCTGAGAAATTAGTGTTACGGAGTCCAAAGCATGCATGGCCATGAATGCATATAGACCCACAGTTTATATGTTAGTATGCAAACACCATGTTCATCTCCACCTATTTGAGGGTTGGAACTGATTATTCCTTTGCTTTCGTTCTATGTAGGTCTCCTGTGCAAAGTTTGCTTGGATTTTCTTTGGAGACAGTAGATACAATTCTATTTTTAAGTGGAGTTTGAACTATCAAATTCCTGTCAAAGTAACTGACACATTATGAAATTACTTAATCTTGCACTTTTTGTTTCTGACAATATTTGAATGTTGCATTTTTATGGGAAAGAAGAGTGTCATTACTGCATTTTATTTTCTCTCATTGTGAAAGGATATGCAGTAGACTCTAAAGAAAGAAAAAGGCTTTCTGGTTTTTTCCACTTGCACTATATTCTAATTTATTGCCTATATATGCTGTTTATTTACTGGCAGACTGAGTCAGCAGGGATACAACGTGCTCAGATTCAGAAGGAACTGTGGAGAATTCAAGATGTCATGGAGGGTTTAAGTAAACACAAACAGCAAAGAAACTCTTCAGAGACAGGTAAACTGATTGGTTTTATCTCTTAGGAAATGAGATTAGATCATATAATTTTTTTTAAAGGATAAGCTCCATAGCTGCTTTTGTATATTTGAAAAAATGGTACAATTTATTAGAAAAAATGAAAGCAATCATCTGTTTTAAGTTGATGCTTCTTTGTGTATTTGTTTGATAGCAACAGGTTATAGTTCATATTTGAAAAGCTATTTACTGAAATCAATTTTTCTCTTTCTTTCTATGTCTTTCCTCCTCCCTCCAAATAGGCATCATGGGATCAAGGACATTTTCAGCTATTAAATATAAAAATGAGGTATGGTTTTAGTATATTTACCATTTTAGCATCACTGAATTTCTAATATACATATGATAAAAATGAGCATTATTGTAATTGTTTTAAGGATGTCTGAAGTATGTATTCAGCATGTTTCTGTGAAAATAGTGCATTATGGATTAGTTTTAAAGACTGATATCTCCACTAGTAATTCTAACACTTTAATTTGTTCTCTGTCTTTATATTCTCACTGGTATGTTTCTCTTTTCCATTTCTCACCTTTTCCTCTCCCTAGTCTCTTACCCTAGAAGTATAAACCTTATTTTATGGATTTGTTTTCTACCCACCATACTTTTCATGGGCAGAAACACATTGCTTTATATGTCTACTCATATATTGAGCCTGGTTCTCAGATGGCCAGAGCACCCACAAGAACAGCTGAAACTGTGGGAGCTCCCAGATGTTCAATTCCTCTGAAAATCTGGCTAGAAGTTACAGCTTTAAAGGGACACTGTCACAGTCTAAAGTTTATGCAATATACATCTGGCCTCCAGAACTTTCTAAAGTTCTAATTTATATATAAATCTTTAAAAAGATATTGAATTTTAATTTTTAAAAGGTTGATTCAGAGAGTTCATGCATGTCCAACAGAAAGTGCAGGTGTAAGAATTGAAAATCTTGATAAGCTGAATAGTGAAACTATTGAAGTATCTCAGTCTAGGTGGTAGTAATAAAATAAAAATCAAACAAAAGAACAAAAAAAAACCTCTAAAGAAACACAAAGAAAATAAAGCTATCTTGGCCTTTTCTTTTTTTTTCTTTTTTTCTTTTGTTTTTTTTTTTTAGTGTGACATTGTCCCTTTAATTCCAAAATCTATAGCTGGTGTAGCTATGGTAATATATTTTTCTTTTTAAGTTATAAATAATTGTAACAGGTGCGCACATCTAAATAAGGTGACTATTCTACAATCTTTAGGAAGAGGAAGTAGTCCCACCTCGTCCTCCACTCCCTCGGTCCTATGACTTTACAGAGCATCCTCCCATAATCCCCCCTCTGCCCAGTGATAGCAGCTCCTTGCTCTGTTATAGCAGGGGCCCAGTACATCTGCCAGAAGAGAAGAAGATTCACCAAGTTCAAGGATATCAGAGAAATGGATCTTACTGTGTAAGTGGCTTAAGCTGCCACATTGTTCTTGAAGCATCCTCCTCCCTTTGCACAGCCACAATTTTTATTTTGTCATCTGGCTGCTTTTGTGTTATGTTTTCACTTTTGGATGCTTAGTTTTATTTATAGCTCCATCATTTGCTCTTCACATTTTCCTGTCATATATTCTCTGCATATATAAAAAATGTCTTAAGACTTAAATGCCTGTATCTGAGTAAATTTCAGAAACTTCAATTCTTGTACTCAGAAATTCTTAAAAAAAATCTAGGCTCAGAATCAGTTTTTGCTGAAGCCTTATACAAATTTGTTTCCTGAAGACCATTTAGAAGACAAAAAAACCCTCCATGTTTTTATGGCTTTTTTTTTTTTCTATAATTTCTGAAAGTCAGCAAATGTTTTTTACCCAAATTAACTACAAAGAAAAACTGCTGCAATACCAACTGTTTGGAGTCTTAAGACATAAATGCTTTTACAAAAATACCTGTTTGTTTACCTCATAACTTGTCATTCCTCAGGGTCCTGATTATAGGCTTTATAAGAGTGAGCCAGAGTTAACTACAGTAGCAGAAGTGGATGAGTCTAATGGTGAAGAAAAAACAGAACAAATTTCAGAATCAGAATCTGCAGCTAAAGGTTTGTTCCCTGGCATGGTGTGTACAACCTTTTCACAAGGATACAAAGCTTTAACTGTGTTATAGAAGATATATAGTCCTTCGTATTTTTGTAGCCTGTCCATTTCTTAATACAATAAAACAGCTTCCATGATAAAATAATGATTTAATTATATGACGAGAAAGATTTCAGTCAATTACACCGCAGGAAAAATCAAACATTACACTCACCAACAACCCTGAAATCCTTATTGACACCATGTCTAATCACATCACTCACATTCCCCACACACCATTCCCTTGAACAATTACCCATTTTGTGTTCTTGCCCTTGAACAATTATTCAGTTTTTGAATCAAACTCCCGATGTTATGTCACTGGAACGTCCAAAAAGGCAGCACCACAGAATTTTCAGGCTCTCATAAGGCAGGGAAACAATGTCTTTTTCTTTTTTTAATCTTGTAATTGTTGAATTGCCTTCTGTCCTCTGATATAATAGGAATAATGATCATGACCTTGGAGTGTACAGACAATAAAGGTCTTTGCAATTGCTAAATGCTTTAGATTCTTCTCTTCATCTAGCTTCCATAAAAGCTACTAATTGCTTGGTAGAGTCTTTTACCAGGAAGCGCTTCTCAATTCTGTTTGTTAAAACACACAGAATAGTTTGTTAAAGGTGACCGAGCACCTTCTGAAAACCACATTAAAAGCTTTTAGAAAAAAATATATTTTACCATTTTTTTTACTGTAACGGTTGATGTTTCCAGTGCAGGCAATATCACTGCCTTCTGTTATGGTGCTTTGACTAAGCACGTGCATAGCAGGTTGGTGCAACACTACCTACCAGAATTTGGCCAAGAGTTATTATCATAGAAGGATTATTATTTTTATCAGAACAGTAATGGAGGTTTTTAAAACTAAGGTTAGTGTACAGTTTAGGTGTAAACAATGTGAATGGCCCTGTGATATATGACATCATTAAGCTTGCACTTAACAGACAATTAGTCAAGGCAGATTCACAATGGTATTTGCTGAGGTATAAACTCTCATAACTTGGTGATGAAAAGGTTTAGCTTGAGATTCACCAGTCATTGGCCACCTAATTTGAGGAAGTTGCCTTTCTGATGACATACCTAGGTTTTCTTGACCTGTGGTGTTCCAGATTGTTTATAGTAATTTATAGTGATAAGAGGGAAAGTAATTGTCAAGAAAATATAATAAATCCTGCACTGATTATATAAAGCAAACCA
Source organism: Antrostomus carolinensis (assembly GCF_000700745.2). Classification (NCBI taxonomy): domain Eukaryota; kingdom Metazoa; phylum Chordata; class Aves; order Caprimulgiformes; family Caprimulgidae; genus Antrostomus; species Antrostomus carolinensis. The sequence goes on from NW_010312622.1 coordinate 132,003, forward strand.
ATACTTTTGGAGCACCCCAATCTGCTTTCTATCTTCTTCTGTAAAGACAGAGGTAATTTTATTATGTCCATTTGTAGAAAAACAGTTCTTAGTAAGAGAAAGCAATAATACAGATTCTTCTAATACAAATAATATTTGGAGTGGGGGAGAGAATAGCAGCAGTGGTAGCAAGCAGCAAGAGGCTTTTTATCTTCTTAAACAACAATGTGGAGTAGGTTTATCATAGCTGTGTTTTATCATCTGATCCACAGTGTGAATTTCCTAACAAATATTTCTTGTTCTATGTGTTCATTTATAATAACAATCCCCATGCAACAGGAAAAATATAACCATTTCTGGCTTTTGTTTAAAGTGCATATGCCATTACAACTCTATGCTGTTTCAACAAACATTTTGATGCAATTCTATCTTAATAGTTTATAAGCTGGAAAGGAAACCAATTCAAAGGCAGCTTATCTCTGCAAGTTTTCTTTCTTGCTGTTTTAAGAAGTCATGCTTAAATGACATAGTTTTCTACTGAGGGTGGCTCTAAAAAGTAGTAAATTTCAGAGGAAATTTAAAGTAAATGTTTTTCTAGTTGGTTGTGCACATTACTGTACTAGACACTTCTCCTGCTTTTTCTGGCAGCCATTTCCCTTTCTTTTCAAATCTCAGCAAAGAGAAACATTTTAACGGGACTTTGTAAAGTAACCCTTACAGCTGTCTGCAAGCAGAGGAATATTTATGACCTGAGTGGTAGATAAAGATGAACACAAAACGAAAATGGATTTCTGCTGTGTTTTATCCTTTATACATCTAAAGGAGACCCAAACAGTTGCTGTATAGTTTTGGTTTTGAATGATGGATTTGGCATTCAAATACCTCCAGACTATTTTGTCAGCCTATCACACCATTTGGAGAAAGAGCTGAGCCTTCACCGAGTCAATATATCCTCTGAAATCTGTGCAACTTCAGGAAAAACAAGGAGAAATAATTTGGCTATCAAAGGAGGCGTATCTATTTTTAGGCTAAATAAGTGAGGAAACAATATTTTTAATAGTTTGATTTCCTGCATGTATCAAGAAGCAAAAATGAAGAATGTGCTATTTAATTATATCTGTATATTTCCATAAGTTTTAACTTATTACCAGCTTAATTAGATTTTGGCAGGACTTCTCTAAGTAGAAAAACTAGTTGTGGATGTTGTTACGAGGGGCTGAACGTAGTGGACATCAGGACACGGAATGTCCTCGGCTCTGAACCAGACAGAGCCTGGCTGCTGCAGTTCCCTGTCCCTAAGTGCAGCAAGCTGCAAGGCTGAGGACATGGTCCTACTGTGCACAAGCACAGGCACGGCCAACCACAGCAGGTTTGAGACCAGTGCTGTTGCAGGCACCGTGTGAACAAGACCAGCACTCACATAAAGGTGAAGTGGCACAAATAGCATGATCCTGTTCTCACACGCCAGCTAGCCAGGCTGAAAGCTTGCTAGCTGATCCCATACACATATAGACATAGAATCATAGAATCTTTAAGGTTGGAAAAGACCTCTAAGATCATCAAGTCCAACCATCAACCTAACACCACCATGCCCACTAAAACATATCCTTAAGTGCCACATCTATGCATCTTTTAAATACCTCCAGGGATGGTGTCTCATCCACTTCCCTGGACGTGAGCACACATGTGCACACACACAAATGAGTCCCTCCAAGAGCTGACCAGACCTACAGTATCTCCATCAGTAAACTCTGGCCTCTTCAGTATCTGAATTCTAGACCTGAGGTCTCTTGGACAGCTGGCTGCCACCCCTTCTATTCTACTTGCCATCTAGTCTTGTCTTAAGTTCATTAGCATCTCACAGACAGAAGGTCACCCCTGGTAGCAGGTCAGGACTTAGGGTCCTTCTGGTAGCCAACCCACAGACCTGCAGTCTTTCCTGTCCTTGTCCTCTAGACCTACATGCAATCTCTCTGTAGCTGTCTCCTACTGGCAAGCTAGCCTGGCTTGAAGATCACTAGCATCTGTCACACTCTCGTAGACAGAAGAGAAAGCATACTCGCATGGAAAACACTTCAGAATAAAGTTGAATAAGAAGACAGGACAGACTGCAATGCTAAAGCACGGGGCTTGGGCAGACAAGCATACTGACAAACAGCTTGTTTATACAAACCTGGCCCCTTTTCTTTCCCCTCCTCTCTGTTACTCCATGCCCGTTCTTTCCCATCCACCATGCCTCCTCCCTTTCACAACCTTTGTTTCTTCCCAAATGAACAACCCACCCATAATTACTTTTTCTTCATTGGTCCCACTTTTCCTCAATTCAGTATTTCCAGAGCACTATCTAGGGAAGCTTGGCCTGAAGTGGTAGCATTGATACAGTTACCTAGGCACTCTGCTGGCCTTACAGACTGTTCCATAAGTTCCCAGTACGGCTGTGCAATTACCTGTGAAGTTTAACCATCTTTTGCATAATTCCCCTATGAAATCTAGCAATTCCACACAGCACTAGCTATTTTTTGTCTGTTTCTCACCGTTATTGTTACGTCCATCGATTTCTGGTGCCACGTGCAGTAGTTTCCCATGTTCTATTCAGTTAGCTAAACCTCTGGCCAAGGGCTAGTCGTTGGCCTGCGTACCTCTGCAGATGTGATAGTTGGGCAATAAGATCTTTGCTGTCTTTTGAAGAATAGTTTCCAAGGCTGACAACATGTATTTTCTGGAAAACAATAAACTGTTTTGGCAGTGTTTTGCATAGTATTTAGTATTTTGCTTTCCTGTGTCACAGGCTCACACTTTCCTGTGGGAGTTGTACCACCTAGAACCAAATCACCAACGCCAGAGTCTTCGACAATAGCATCCTATGTCACTTTGAGGAAGAATAAGAAGATAGAGCTAAGAACGGTACGTTAAAATAACCTTCAGGCGTTGATGAATAGTGATGTGTTCATTTCTAAGTTTATTTTCTGTAGTTACTTCAAAAGTTATAGTTATCTTTTTAATTTTCTTTACAAAAAAAATTCACTGTTATAAAAATATATCTAGGTTAATGCACACAGCTGTAGAAAGAATGACAAAATGATAGAGGTAGCGTGTGTTAAACTGCAGAGAGATGCTCAACTGGACAAGAAATAAATAGTAATGATAAATCTACTCAGCTACTGAAGTTCAGGCTTGAGCTGAAAGGACATGAAGCACCTTAGGTTAAAACTCTGAGGGACTTGTATTTGGCTTCTGGGGCAATTTAACAGCCCCTGTATAACAAAAACTGGTTTATATTTATTTCATTACTAAAATGATTTGGGAAATACCTAAAGCAGCCAGAAAATAAGGATACAGTAAGCAATATGTGGGCAATAAATCTGGAATTTCAGATCAGAGAGTCCTGTAGTCTCTGGGTTGAAGACAGATGTTTACATGTAGTTCATGGAAAAGGGAGGAAAACTTTTGCCATAGTTACAGCATGAATAGAAGACGAGAAGTTGTAGGAAGAATGGGAGAGGAGAGAGGGCCTCACAGGATGTTGACTGGAGAAAGAATATCACTTCAGAAGTTACTTTGAATGTGCTGAATTGCAGCTGATCAACCTGAAGTAAATTTTTTTTTCTGTCATGCAAAGTACAGATCTGACTGAAAATCAGTGAATTTCAAGAAAAGAGTTGGTAAAGTGATGATTGTTATTTGGGGAATAATATAATGCTTTGAATTACAGATTTTTAAGTAGTGATAAACTTGCTGTGTTTCAGCCTGCACTTAGCATTAAATGATCTCCAGCTGTAGTTTTTCTCAACATAAAAAGGCACAAATCACTATTAGATCAACTGGTATAAATATCCTGGATCATTAAATTTCAATTATGTTTCTGTCTCAGTCAAGTAACTAGTGTTTGCCTGTTGTATAATGTCTGATAAATTGTTTCAACTTGATAGGACAGCTTTGAGAGAGCATCTACCCATTCTCTTAATATTTAGCATTGATGGGTAATGTCACTGCTCAAAAAAGCTAATTCTTCCTTCCTTTTATTTTTGAATTTCGGTGTTCATTTATTAATAATTGGTTCTTGTACTTTCTTCACCTACATAGGAGATCTTTACTTGCACACTATTTTTCTGCTTTTTAGTAAATCATTAGATGATCTTTTCTGACAAGCTAAACAGCTTAAAATCTTGCTTTTTTAAAACAAATATATTTTTTTTCCTCCATTTAAGGAAAGACCAAGAAGCGCAGTGGAGCAGCTGTGTCTTGCAGAAAGCACACGGCCTCGAATGACTGTGGAGGAACAGATGGAAAGAATAAAGAGACACCAACAAGCTTGCCTGAGAGAGAAGAGAAAAGGACTCAACATCATTGGTGTTTTGGACCAGTCTCCTTCACAGAGTTTGTCATTTGTCAGAGATAATCCAGTCAAATTGGCACAGGTGGGTCCCACGTTATTCAAAAACTTTAATTTGTCCAATTAAAAAGAAAAAAAAAGTTACAAAATTGTTCTTTTTCCAAAATCACGTGATACTCTAGGTGTCCCTTTGTATACTGCTTGTATACAGTAACAGTCACAAGTCTATGCTAGACACGAGAGCAAGGGAGATGACAATCTTTATGCTTATACCTAATGATAGTTGAAGTCACTTCTTTATCTTTTCGGGAAATAAATAATTCAAATCTACATGTGTTTGATTATGCGTTGTCATGTTTGTTAACGGATTTTTTTTTGTCAGATGTAGCACACAACATGAAATTGCAAGCTTTGTGACAAAACAGTATCAGGGAGAATCACGATTCAGTTGATGTATAAATTATGAAGATTTTTCTGCCGTGTAATATATTCAAACATCTGTAACACTTTTAAGTAGGAAGGTATATTTATGATGATAGCTCTTAACTGCTGCTCTTTTGCTGTGGTTTCTGAGCCCATAAATACATAAAAATAGAACCTTCTCTTTTGTTTTCACTCATTCTTAAACAGTTAAGGCAAATCATAGAATCATAGAATGGTTAGGATTGGAAGGGACCTTAAAGATCATCCAGTTCCAAGCCCCCTGCCATCATTAGGGACCCCTTCCACTAGACCAGGTTGCTCAAAGCCTCATCCAGCCTGGCCTTAAACACTTCCAGGGAGGGGGCATCCACAACTTCCTTGGGCAACCCGTTCCAGTGTCTGACCACCCTCACAGTGAAAAACTTCTTCCTAATATCTAATCTAAACCTACCCTCCTTCAGTTTAAACCCATTTCCCCTTGTTTTGTCATTAGTTGTCCTTAGGAAAAGTCCTTCCCCAGCTTTCTTGTAGCCCCTTCAGGTACTGGGAGGCCGCTATAAGATCTCCCCGGAGCCTTCTCTTCTCCAGGCTGAACAGCCCCAACTCCTTCAGCCTGTCTTCATAGGAGAGGTGCTCCAGCCCTCGGAAAAATAAATGAGTTTATTAAAGGGTAAAGGGTTGGGAGAGAGGAGAAAGATATAACTACTTGTCATTAACCAGGAAATAATATCCTGAATATACATCTAAAAAAAAAAAAAAAAAAAACCCAAAAAAACCCAAAAAAAACCCCTAAAAAACCCAAACCCAGATTCAGGGTAGTGGATGTTAGACAGCCTATTACTGTCTAACTGCTAAGAATTAGTTTTCTTTTTCAGTACCTTAATCAAGGTTGGTTGGTTGTTTTTTTAAATCTTCTGGCATACTTTTTTCCTCAAACCACACTGGTTTTTGATTATTTTTTTTTTCCTTTTCTGACATAGAAATTCCTTCTTTTATGTTTAGTAGGCATTTTTAGTAGGCATTTTAACATCTGATTTTCCAAAACCAGATTAAATGCATTGCATTGTTAAGAAATCACGTATTTCCAAAGAAGTTTTGTTTTTTCTTTTCCTCTGAGCATGCTGAGCTGCCTTCAGAGCTATACAAGTTACTCATCCTTCACCAGCATTGGATCCCCAGAAGACACTGAATTCAAATTGTACCTTTGCATGAGAGGATCTGTATTTGGGCTGACATCATGAATGTTATATATGAAGGAGGCTCCTACAAATATTTTGGTGATTGACACTGCGTTTCTCAAGAAGGGGACGTACAAAGCAAAGCTTTGCAGATTTTTTTTTTAGGTGTTTTTTGGTTGATTTTTTTGTTTGTTTTTTAGTTTTTTCAGAGGTGTGTGAGCTTTACCACTTCCCTATGGTATCACTTCATACCTCAGGGTGAGGAAGCTGCAGTCATACGTGTCATACCTGCCTCGCCAGCACACTGGGAGCAGAGTTGGGCAAATCCTCAGTGCCAGCACCACCTGCTATACGGCCAGCACACTGGGAGCAGAGTTGGGGAAGTGGCCAAATCCTCAGTGCCAGCACCACCTGCTATACAGAGCTTGGAAGAATTTTGTTCATGTCAGCATATTCTTCAGTCTTTTGTGTGCATTCAGTGCTATAAGAAATGTATAGAATAAGTGAGAAAGCATCTGAATTGAATATTTAACTAGTAGTCCAAACTACAAAGTCACTTTTTTTTAATCACAACTTACTTTCTTCCAGAATGCTATTTGGCAAAAAGCCCCAAGGTGAGGTATTCCACTGTAGTAATAGCTCATATTTTTAAAAGCATAATTTCTATGCCTGTTCCTTTTTATACAGAAAAATAGTGCAACGGCATTAACAGCTGGAAGCCTTTTCAACTGGAGTTTGTTTGGGATTTTTTTTAAGAATTGGAGGAAAAAAATGATTTTATAAACAGCCTGCTGTGTGATTTTTTAAGTGATTATCAAAATACAAAAGGAAGTTGCTTCACAATTGTTATTGTTTGCGACAAGTGTATGATACGGGTACATACTTTAGTTAGGAAAGTAGAGAGATTGATTTGTGAACTGACTTATGTGGAATTTCCTCTTAACAGAGTGCATGTGCTAAATCACAGGAATTCGGCCACAAGATTTCATGGCTACTATTTTTCTCTGCCCTAGTACTTAGTTTGATAAGACATGAACCTCACTTCAGTTTGGTTTGCTACTCTGCAAACATAATGTTCACAGCTCACAACCTTAAGTCACCTCTAGTATCTTTTTTTTATATCAAATTATTCTTTGTGCAATGGATTTTTATTTTTTTTTAAGGAATAAGTAATATCCTCTCCCATTATCAGATGCTATGTTGTCCTCTGTTAAATCAGTTAACAGTGTAGGCTTGGCAGATACCCAAGATAATTGGATAAAGTCCACACAGGTGCACTGTGAATTTTGTAGTGAGAGCAAATTTTTAACCATCATCCTTTTAAAAAAAAAAAATCAGTGTTTATGAATGCAAATAAGAATGCTACTAATCCTGTGTGTGACTGAGATAAATATGAATGGAATTTCAGAAGATAAAGGGGACTAATAGAAATGCTAGAGATTTGAGGGAGTTGTGCAGAGAAAGTACAATAATCTTGCAGAGAAAAAAATTATTAGGCTGAACTCTTTTGAAAGGTACAAAAATGAGAAAATTCTAAGTCCTTAACAATTTCAATTTTGCATATTGTGATGTGGTATGCTTAAAGTGTTTTAAGTATTTTTTGATCACAGTCAGAGGACAGTGCAAGATGTAGAAATGAGATTGCAAAAACTTTTTAAGAATACGTCTGTGTATCCATTTTGTTCCATAGAATCGAAAAAAGGATGATATTGTATCTAGTAATATGAGAGAATTAGAGAGCACCAGTAAAGAAAATAATTTTAAACAAAATAATGAAAGTCCTGGAGAAGAAATAGTGCAACTAAGGCATGATGGAGAGCAAGAACATAATTCAAGTTTTACTAAAGAGGTACTAAATTGTCTTTTATTGAACTGTTCATCAGCTTGTCTGTCTTGCAGCAGAAAAATGTTTTGAGTCACAGACAGCAGAGTATGGGAAATTGAGGCGGTTCCTTTTGCTTGTAAGATTAAGATTTTTTTTTTTTAATAGAACAAATATTCTATAGAGAAGTGCAAAATTGTATCAGATCTGTCTGTAGCTGAGAAATTAAATTTTCTTGTAAATATTGCCTTCCTAAATTTCATTTTGTTTAACTTTATCTGTTACTATCTTGATTGATTGATTGATTGGAAAATTTAAAAATTATGGTCTTTACTTCTTTGGAAACAAAACTGATACTAATGCATCTTTAAACCAAAATCATTGATCTGTGCGTTGCTTAGGCTATATCAGTGTAGTTTTTAAAAATCATTTCATACACCTGACTTCTTTTGTTTGGTTGGCTTTAGTGCTTCAAATAGTTTATAGGAAGCAGAATAAAGCTGGCACAAGGATTTATACGTGGAAGTAGACAGTAACTGTAGTTTGTACCATTTGGTCACCGGGTTGATCTCTGTCTTGAAATACTCTCAAACTCACTGGGTAGTGGGTTACCTTGGTGTTTCTTGTACTAAAGCACCCTGAACACTCAGTAAAAGCAGACAGACTGTGAAGAACAGATTATTGCACTTGTTTCTACATAATTCTATCCTACTTATAGTTAATTTTTCTAAAAATCTTGTGTATATTCTTTTCTCCTTTTCTATCCATGTTCTTTCATTAATCATCCTTTGCTTTTACTTTTCCTCACTCATTTTTCCTTTTGTTTTCCTATTTTATTTTTAGCTCTTTAAAATGTATGTCTGATGGAGAATGGTATAAAATCAAATATTAACATCTGTCGTTATTCTCTAAAAACACTTTCTATTGAGAGTCTGTTGCTTTGTAAAGTATGCAAATCTTTTAACAGAAAATTATGTAATACACTTATATAGGTTATATCTAATCAGACCTTTAAAAGCAGTGTTCAGGTTCATCAGCAGTATATTGCAGTAGCTGGAATCTCTGTTGACATTGGGAAGAGAGGGATAGCGTGGAAAAATAGGCAGGCTGAAATCCAAAGAGTTCAGATAAGTTCTGGAAGTTATTAAGCGAAGCCCTACCCAACTCTGGTCTAAGTTCCAGGATAACTCTATTAACCTGAATGGTATTGATAAAAAAAAATTCTTAAGTTATGTAATTCTGAGTTACTAAGTATACATGATGGCAAAATTTGTCTGTTAATAAAACTGCTTCCTGATGCTGTATTTCTTATCTACCACTTATGTGTTACGTGTTACAGCTTTTGGTTTCATGATTTCAATTTTTTTATAGCTGACAAAAACTGATGATCTTTTATCAGATGCACATGTTGCATCTGACTCAAAAGAAGTGAATAATGAAGAGAAAGCAGAAAAGGAAAAGAAAAATAAATTGGAAGAAACACGTGATGGTGATACAAGGTAAAAATAAAACAAGATGTTCAGAGGCTATTTTAAACTTGCGTATTGTATTTATTAGCTGAACGGACCAAGCAACTAATGAAATACTGTTGTAAATACGTATAAGGTATATTATATGTTTTGGAGTGGTTTACATCTAGAGCAATCTAGTGAGAAACGTAACCACTGTGGGGGTTCAGTAAGAGGTGATGAGTTGGTGGGTGGAGCAATGTTTATTTTCAAGTATTACCCCAGTAATGAAGAGAGTATGTTAATAATCCTTGCTTTGGGATACAAAATGTATTTAGTAATGTCAGTTCAAGCTTCATATCAGTTTATCATAAAAGCTTCAGCCAGGGAACTTCCCTATTTTTGGAGTACTGCAAAATTAGAGGAATATTGTGTCTTGGATATTCTTCTTTAAGGATTCATAACTTTATTGTAAGTTGTGCTGCAGGTCCTAAGTGAGTTCTTACATTAGGTCATAACTTTCTGACAGCATCCTTCAGCAAAATAGATATCACACAGTAGGAAACTGCATGATTTTGTGAAGGAAAAAAGGAATTCAATCTCCAGTACTTTTTTTGGTTTTTTTTAAAGTCTAAGTTTACAAGGTAGAAGAGTTTGAAAATACGTGCTTAATTTATATTATACAAACTTGCAAGTTGCAACTTTTTTCTATTAACAGAAGAAAATTAAATTGTAACTCCTATACTTAGTGGTTAACACCTGAAATTAAGTTAGAGTGAGTTCTAAACACCGTGCTTTTTTTTTTAACTAGCTTGCAGAGTGTGACCACAGTTACAAACCACAAACCCAAAACCAGCTCAGAAGAAAGTGAAGTAGTTAGTGTTCAAGAACAAGGAGGGATTATTTCTTCATTTGAATTAGCAGCACAGTCTTCAAAAGGAACTCAGGCAACAGAAGGTATGGAAAAGAGTTAGACCAAAGCACAACTCATACAGTACATATGTAAAACTTTATTTCATTTTGATCATGTCTTTTTATGCTCTGAAACCTTTGTGGAGTGAAAGTGCTGACCTAGTCTAGATGTCAAGTGTATGATTTTACAACGTAGAGAAAAATAGTTTCCCAGTGGACAACTACAGAAATTCTATTTTTCTGAGGTTTTAATGTAAATTTTATGGTTGCATTTAATTCAGGGAGTTAAATAACTGTTGCCAGAAATTGAGTCATAGTGTGGTTGTCAGTTGGAGCAAATCCTTTCCTATTCACCTTGTGGAATAGCATCCCAATCCTGAATATGTATAGATTATTTTCCCTTACCTCCTTGCTAACAAATGGCCTCAGGTGTGCCCAAGGTTGAGGAATCCTTGAAAGTTTCCAATATATCTAGTAGATTTTGAACTAGAAAGTAAAAAACCACAGTTTAGTCACATTTTCAGGAGTAAGAAAAGATGAAGAAACAGAAAACGCTGACTGGTGGAATAACCGGTGGTGTACTACTTTGCAAGAAGGCAAGGCCTGGAGTAAAGCAAAATTGTTTGCAAAAAGAAAAAGAGTGGAGTGTGTAGGGGAGGAGGAAGGAAGGAGATAGAATTTAGGACATTATTGGGATATTTGATGATGGGAATGGTTAAGTAAGCCAATTTATGGATATGAAAGGTGGCCTGGACCTTTGTAGTGCAGTCAGCAATCCTTGCTGTGTCTTGATAATCAAAACCAGAACTTGTAAATACGTTTTAAAGTGCTCAGTTAGTCTAAGCTGGGATATAAAGGTGGGTCTGGGAGTATCCTGACTAGTTAAATTTTACTTTTTTTTTTTTCTCTCTCCCCTCTCTCTCTCTTTGCAATATAAATAACACATCAGCATTCACGTAACCATTGCTTGCTCCTTAGGTGTTCTACTGGTCATTTCTAGGCCTGGGTAATGATCTTTCTTGAGAACAGCTATGCTCTCCCCTGAACTTGTAGTCACTGCACTGATCAGATTTTAACTCTTTACTTCTGTAGCTTTCATTTGGTTCTGCTCATACTATAGCCTGAAATGGTGATTTTCAAGCTTATATTTATTATGTAACTTGTATTCTTATTTCTCTTGCTGTATGCTTTGCAGTGAAAAGTTTGCCTTCTTCACCAGAATCGTCATTGTCACCAGCCCCATCTACCCAGACGCAGCTCACAGAAGGATCACATTTCATGTGTGTATAGTTACAGAGAAGTACGTCCTTTTTTCCCCACCCCTCCTGCCATTTTCCTCATATTTTTCTAAGTTTATGTATTCTAGTTGTTTTTTCTTGAGAAACATCTGTAGATAATACTTGGCAAGACAAAGTTATCTGCCATGTTGAATATAAATTTAGCAGAAAACAAAACAAATAAATGTACTGATTTACTTGCAAGTAACGTATTCTCTATCCAAATACTAAGAGAAAGGACTAATTGGCTTATCAAGCACATTCTCCACAACTGGCAAGGGAATAAATAGCCTTTTGAATTACATGAGAGGCCTAAGCTGTTACAAAACAGACACCCAGTTAAGGCATCAGTGCTCAGGTGCAAATGAATCTTGATGCTTCAATCGTGGTAATAAGCAACTAGAGCTGGATCTCTTAGTGATGGGTAGGAGGGAATGGTCTAATGGCCCAAGGATTTTATGGCTTAAGACAAAGGTGACTGAGGCATGAGAAACAGAGAGGGGAAAAAATGAGGGTGGGAGAAGTGTAACAATTACAAAATTCTTTTTATTTTTTCTTTTTTTTCCCCCCTTTCTATAGAGATAACCCTACACAGCTTCTCTTCTTTTGTCATAGTAAGTGATTTCTTCTAGGAATGAAGTTAGAAAGCATGAGTTAGGCTAGATTTACGTGTTCCTACCTGTGATGTTACCTACTTAATGATGGAAATGGAAATATAAGTAAACATATTTGTTTATACAAATGTTTAAAGAAATTAATAGGATACCAATGTGGATGCTTCAGCACTTTACCAGCATTTAAATCAATCCGCTTTTCTTTGTTATCAGGAAGTACCTCTTTAAATAAGCTTTCTCCTAAAAGAGTGAGCTTTGTTTCAATGGTAATGTTAAATGCCATAGCTAATGTAACTTAAGAAAACTTTAAAATCCAGACATTTTCAGTCAGGAGATCTGAAAATAATTTTTTTGTTTGTTTGTTTACTGTCCCAATTTGTATTGCCAAGCTTTCATTTTAGCAAAATCAACTTATTAATGACAGACACCTTTCTCGTATGGCCAGGAAACTATATATATTCTTCAATAAAAAAACTATTTTTGTCTTTTTCTCCTTTTGAGAGTGAAAAATGTACTTTTCACATTCAGAACTGACACCTGTGTTGCTGGCTTCCTGATGGATGGTCTGTCATGATTAGATCCATCTTGGACTTTTGGACTTTTATTCAAAAGTGTTAGTACAGAACTATTTAAAAACAATAAGTGGGACTATTTTTATACTATTTTTTCTGGAAATACTGATTTTTGTTAATGCTTTTCAGTATAAATACACATGCATTTATCAGGCTGCTTCTTTTTAAATAGGACAGACGTTACTCCATCAACTCAGTTTCAGGTCAATAATGAAACTGAAACTGAAGTGCTGAATTTTGTCTGTAGCCACAGCACGCCTGTCTGGAAAGGGGAAGCAACCTATAACTTCACCAGAAATTTATTACTAATTGCATTAAGTTGCTTTCAGCTCTTGTCATCAGCTCCAGCGATCAGATCAGCAAAATATTTTTTGAAGGATTTATGCTAAATATGAGATTAGCAAAAATGAAGTGCTCACCTGCTTTGTAACTTAATGTCCAAGCCTTGACGTCCCACAGTGGGGTGTATCCTCATAGATAATACTGTAGCTGTAACATTGCCATGTTAAATACGGTTCTGCAAAGAGGCCTTAATGGCTTATGACAAAATGGTGCATCTGGGATGGCGCTTGTAAAACTAATGCTCTGCTTACACATGCCTCACTATATTGAAAGGATTCCAGAACTTAAAATACATCTGTTGTGGCTGTTTATTATTTGAATTGAGTTGGAGAGAGCATTCAACTATATGTGTATACATCCCATATTACTTTGCGGCACTTGATGCCTCTGTTGTTTGCTTCCTTGGAGCTTCAAAACAAATTTATGCCATGAGCTGAGCCTACTGCACGTAGATGTATGGAGCACAGTCTGCTTGCCTGCAGTATGTGCTGTCCCTTATCTTCTCAGGTTGTTGTTCCAGTATCCCAGTGCTTTGTTGAAAGAGAAGGTCTTTTAATGTGCAAGAACTCGGTGTCTCTTAGATGCAAGAAATCCTCTGTGGTAGGGGGAATTTCAGAGCTGTGGGCTCAGCCCTTTTCAAGCAACATCTGGAAAATGTATGGTAGATTTCAGAGAATAATGAGGTAATACCTATATTTGGCTTTTACAGTCAATTAGTAAAATGATACTCTTGGCACAGTGCTAGGGGAATTTGGCATAGGAAGTTGGTGGCACAGGATATTGTAGGACTAAGGAAAAACCCATTAACACAAAGCTACTTTCATTGTCACAGCTCTTGCTTTGCAGAGACCAATCTGGATGTGTACCACTGCCATTGTTACCTTTTAAGCATTACATTTACACTGCATAATGCTGGCACAATGACATTTTGTACAGCACCTAGATCCAAAGCTCAAACATTTTTACTAACATGTTAAAAGCTACTAATAGATGTCCTTTCAGCAATTACCAAAATACAGAAATCTCTGGGTGGAGCACTTGAACTTCAGAATACCTTACAGCTATGCTGCCATTATGGTGTAGCAACTGAATAATATTGCATCTCTCTTCAAACTGTGCTTGTCATTTGTAAGAGCAATGAGGATCTTTCCTATTACTACCAGTTTTATACGAAGAACATTTGGAGATGGCTGTGTACAACAGGATAAACCTCTCAGAATAAACAGACTTTCATAGGAAGTTGTGTAAATTTGAACAAGGCTTGCTTTTGCTCCTTGCTGTCAAAGTTATCTTGACAGCAGCATTATTCATCAGGAAAACTGGTTTTGGAAACAACTGATTTCTAAGATACTTTATTATGTTCTACACCATTGATAACTACTGCTAGGATGAGGTCAGAAATTCCTTGCTGTGTTTAATCCCAAGAGTTGCTTTACACAATATTCTGTTGTTGCTAAAATAGAGTAACTTATTTTATGTCTCTTTCAGCACTAACGGCTTCTGTTGAAAAAATTCATGCCTGAGATGTATGGACCTGAGCTATGAAAATATGAGAAGATATTGTACAGTATATTTTAAATCTATGAAATTCATAGTTCTGATGCTTTTGGCCACAGAGCATCATTTTATCACTTCCTGGAAAATGTTTATTCCAAGAGAGCTTTAAATGGCCCACATGTACACTCAACAACTTTCAGATTGTTCTCCTGATACCAGCTTGCTGCTATGATTTCTGTGCACATAAAATAAAGGCTCTTTTTAATGTGCAGCCTACAGTCAGAACTTTATTTGATATTCTCCAGAATTTAGTGTTCATTTAATTACGGATCATATAAGTTTACTTTTTGGCTTCTTTTAGATTCATAACTCGGTTAATTCTACATACTAAACCTTGTTTTACACTTTTTAAACATTACAATTTCTTGTTTTAACATTTTATTTGTAAAATTTTTATATATATATATACATATAGATATATTTAAAATGTGCCATTTTTATTATTGCTTAGTAAAATATGTCCTGTTTCTGCTGTAATTATTTCTTGGTCAGGTTGCAATGTCAGCAGTTACTGCCACACTTCTGTCAACATATACGTTAATGTAAGTGGTTATTTTTTCTTAAATAAAATGGAGTGTAGGTATTTTGAGGTACTGGGCTTTTCCTTTGTTGGGTTAGGGTGTGTACAGCAATAAGCAGGTTTTCAATCCAGTACTTAGTTTGTGTACAAATGTAATTATGTTCATTGTGTATATATTATACAATGAGCACATACGATGTAAGTATAAGAAGCCACTTATTATTGTTCAAATACAAATGTTCATATCCCATTTCTTTTATATCATATTAAATAAATGTTGATGTTCTCAAGGACTTGTATGGTTAGTATTTTTTCCAGCAAACAGATGTCACACTGTGTTCCGCCTTTTGATGCGGGGAATGCAACAATTCTTATCTCGTTGGCGACATCACCTGTCAACCAGAGTAGCAGTGACAGACTCTTCAGAGATTCCAGTCTTCCTCTACGGGAAAGAATAACGCTGCAACACAGAACAAAAAGACAACTTGAGACTGAGATGCAAGAAATACAGGTTCAGCTCCTGACTCTCCCAGACTTGTGTCATGATGTTGGAATAATCACTTAGTCATTCTGTGCCTCCATTCCCTGCCTGTTTACTCGAGAGGTAACAGCCTGTTTTACTGGGGTGTGGTGAGTAGTAATTCAGTGTTTGCAAATGTTGAATGACACGTTCAGTGGGGTTAAGGAGAGAAGTTTGATGATTCCTTGAGGTTTTGACATCTGCAAAGCATCTTCCAGAAACTGAAAGAAAACCTGAAATGATTTGTCAAGTGTCATCGTACTACAGATGTTACTGGCTTCATTTTTCCATCTCGCACAGCTGTCTGAATTTGCCTGAGACAAAAGAGGTTTAGAAAAGAATGATGGAAAATTAAAATATTTAAGGAAAGCTTTTGAATCTAGAATGTAAAGCTAAGAAATCTTTTAAAGGTTCAGGCAACTGCTGTGTGCTTCAGTGCATGTGCATGCCATAAGTGGTAAGGCAGGTTTCGTAAGACAACTGCCAGCTCCTCTGGTGCTTTTTTATCACACAAATCATATCCTGTTCAGGTTAATATTGCTGTACTAGAGACTATATAATTCATTGTGCTTTTCCATAGAGGAGGGCCTGAGACTGATACACAGTTTGAAATTAACTCTCTATCATTGTCCCCCTAAGTAGGAGTTTGTGTTTGTTGTAACCTTTTGCTGCTCACAGCTCTGCTGGCAGTTCTTCCTGGGGCTCTTTGCCATGAAGACACGGAGCACGCTGTCCGTCTACCTGTCGTTTTGCCATTTTCTTTGAAAAGTGAAGAAATAGGAAGCAGAATTTAGCAGCAGAGCTTGGAGGGTCATAGTGAAAGAGATGGCTGAAAGAAAAAAAGATGAATCATCATGCAGACAGACAGCATGGAGCTGAAAGTTTGATCAAATAGTCTTTCTTCTTATTTTTTGGAACAGTGGCCCTAAATTAGTGCATCCTTCCATCCAAAACATTAGAGCAAAGAGGAGGAATGTGATTTTCATTGCTCAACCAGCAAAGGTTTAAGCTCAGTGGTATCATTGGAACACCTGGGGCAAAGCAAATCGGACACACCCAGTTCTCTCCCTAACCCTTCTAGGGAGAGCTGTTCCACTGTTGAGCTTCGCAATCTTTTTCTGTCCTTGCTGCCAAGAAAAGAATTGCAACCAATAAAGGAAAGAATGACTAAGTGGTTTTTGGACATTTATAGGTCTTGCCTGTGTTTAAAGCAGCTGTCAGTTTGGTATATCTGTGATGTACGTGCAGTTTATGCTGAAGCTGGGGGAGTGTGGGAGGATTAGCAAGCTTTTGCTGGTATAAATGTTGGCAAAGACAGCAAATGTAAATGGTGCAGGAATGTAGTAATGCTCATAGACTATAATTTCACTTCCTGTGGGCACTTGCAGCAAAGGCTTGCAGTTTCATTGGGTGCTCTATTTTTTTGTGTCTTATGGAAAAAATTTACAGCTTTGTGTTATCACAGAGCATCTACTGTCTCTTACCTCATCAGAATCATACTCCGGAGATACAGAAATATCAGAATACTGATATTGTCAGCCTTCAAACATCTATTTTAAGTTTGTATCTAGGATATTTTTATATTTCTGACTGATTGCTTTATTGGCTATTGCACTGACACTTGTATATATGGAACATGTGCTTTTTTTCAAAAGCAAGAGTCCTTAGGAATAATGCAACACATTCTCTACAGATGTTCATGCTGTTCAGAACCAATTACATCTATTTTTGTCTTTTGTTCACCATTTCCATTGTTCCAAGACTACTAGAGAATGTGATTCTTTTAAGTCCCTTAATAAAGTGACGTTACTCAAAAAGTTATAGTTGGTGTCTTGGCAGTTTTTGTATGTTGTGGACTGGCTCGAAGAGAAAGACCTCACCAGGCAGTTGAAACCCAAACCTTGTTTATATTGTTACTGAGGGGCAAGAAGTAGTCTTCTGGTAATATTTCCTCATAAACATATCTGTCATAAAATGAATCCAATCAGGTTCTATTTTCAGGAAATCAGAAAAATTTTAAACAGTTCATTTCTATCTGAATTGCTTTAGTTGGACAGTCTGGGAAAGAATTATTACCCACCCTATTGGATCCACTAGATGTAGTAACCAGGAGTACATACATGAAAAACATTAATGGATTACACTGTTAGTAACAGATCTAATAAATTCTCTAGTACTTGGACTGGTGGCTTAAGTTATATCCTGGCTGAGTAAAGCAGCAGAGAGGGAGATCTTTCACCAGTGGTGGTGCTGGTTAACTCTTACCCCAAACTTTTCATTATATTCTAACAATGAGGTGGTTTTCTTTTTTCTTTTCTAATAAAACAAGCCATAAATAGTACTCATTCAGATCTCAGAAGTGGGTCATCATGTCTTTTCTGCACAGTACTTTTTTGTCCTCGTGATCCTGGATTTTGCTATACTTATTTTATCAAGTTATTCTAGGGTAGTTTAATCTTATTTCAGTTTGAATCCTCAGTTAAAATGTTATTTTCCATCCTTTAGAAAGTTGACATTTAAATGGCTAATGAACAAATTGCCTGCACTTGGCATTAATAATATATCTGAAACAACTTAATTTAACGTTTTTAAGGATGCACGTGAAGATAACAAAGCAACATCTGGCCTTCATTTCTTCTAAAGAACATTATATATACTTGCTGTTATATCCTTGGAGCTGTTTAGCTTGTCCATATGGGAACATTGAAGAAGTTGCTACAAAATAAAATGGAATATACTGGTGACTGAAAGCAAACGTCTGGCCCAAAATGAAGGCTAAAAGCAGCTGCTTTCTGAACTTGACAAGCACAACTTGTTACTCAGCTGTTCCAGATGTGTCACTATTCAAATATTACTTGTGGAATGAAGTTTTTCTATTTTTTGGTGATGTTTCTTCATTCTGTCGTATGCCAAAAAAAAAATGTTTTTAAGGGCTGGCTAAATATTATCGAGCTGTTGTTGTGAAACTGCAAGCAACTCTTAATTGGAGCTATGGATAAGTAACATCACCACAGCAGTTGCTAATTGGCTTGCGTGGCAGTCTTGCTATGGAGGTGTTTAAGAGGACTTATTTAGGCTGGGTTAGGTTCTGTCTGGAGTAAAAGAAAAAGCTGTGAGCAAATGGTGCTGTTTCCAGTGGACTGCAGTAGAGTATATCAGGACAAAAACAGATGTGATCTCATTAACTGCTTTATTGCTGAAACCAAACCTAGAATAAGGAATTAATTTTTTGTCAAATTCTATCCAGATCCCTGTTCTATGAAACAGGAATACTTCAAAGAATTTCAGACTAAAAATGGAAACACTCTCTTCCTCTTTTGAAGGTGAAATGAGTACTGTTTAAAAAAAAAAAAAAAAAAGGCAGCAGACCCTGTAGGTTTAACTTTATACGTAGAAGAAGCAAGATTTACTTATGGCCTAGAGATCTGGTCAATGAAAACTTGCAGAAAAATACCTGATCCTCATCTGTTGTTATCTGGTAGTTTTCCTGAATCACACTGATATGACTGGCACTGTCCAGGACTCTCTTCTGCAACTTTCAGTCCACTCCAGCCCAACGTGTCAAATATTCTGCGTTCCTTGTATGGAGAAAAAATGCCTTATCCATACAACAGCTGTCTGTCCCTACACAAGCAGATGAGTCTGGGCCACCAGTTTCTTGCTTGAAATCACTAAACACTGCAGGTGCTTAGCACTGTGAAAGATCAAGCTCAAAGCATATCATGTGAGACACCACACGTTTCCAAGTTACTTGCATATGAACTTCCCTTATTTTCAGCAACAGATTCTATTTAGAAGAAAAAAAAAATATATATTTTTTCACATTGCTAGAAATCAAATAACTAGTAGGTACAAATATGTAATAATTTTTTTATATAAAATTGTCATTAATTGACAAGAGTACCTTTCAAAGTGATTGGGAAAAGCTGCGAAATTCAGCAACTCAACTCATAAAAATCACCTCTTCGTAGTATGAATTTATACCAACTCTTGATGCTGATTGCACGTGTAGTCGACTGCCCTCTATTGTGCAACTTCTTGGTAAAATCCCAAGTCAGCAAGAAGATGGAAGCTGTTTTAGATGCTTTGGCTTTAAAGATTTTTTTTTTATTTTTTTTTTTTTTGTGCTCATTCACCAGTCTTGGAAACAGCTGTTCGTGACTGTTGCATTTATTCTTTCTATACATGGAAATGGTCATATCTAGACAGAGAGAAAAAAGACAACTGAACTTTCAGATTAATGTTTTCTGATGGTTGTGTCTGCTGCTATCTCGTGTTGGATTTCAGGCTGCCTGGAGAGTGTCTCAGAGAGTTTATACATACAAGGGCTGGTACTGCACAGAAGCCAGCTTGTGTATGAGTGGGGACCAGCTGAAGGTGTCATTTCATGAGCTAGGAGACCATGTGGAAAACTGGATTGTTTGATTTAAAGCACCTTTGAATAACATTTCTGGCTAGTTTTTTTACCCTGTGCCAACATAACTATAATATTTTGTAACTACTGTTTCTAGTATATTGTGCCTACAAACAATAAAAATTTTTAGTAAAGATAAAGTGCCTGGATAATGTGTGAGATTGTGATCGCTACTTACAAGGTAGCAGTTACTAATTAAAGAACCAACCTCTCAAGTACTTAAGAGATTGTGTTAGTGAAGAGGAATTGGTTAATACTCAAATGAATTGAAACATTGGGGAATCCCTACTTGCTTGTATAATCTGATTCTTTGGAATATAGGGAGGGGGGCATAACTACTCTGAACTCAGAGCATTTTATTTTAAAACTTTTATTGCATGATCTTAAGGCTGTTCCATTCAGTGTGATCAGCTAAATATAAGCCAGCTAAGCTCCTCTTCATTTCCATTATCCAGAATGTAGGACAAGGAAGAATAGAGGTCATGACATTTTGATCATTTTTGTCTCATTAATATCTTGTGGGCCCCAAAGAGCATGGTTAGGTCCTGTCTGTAAAAGGTAGGAGTCTAAAGCCTTGCTTTGAGCCATACCTATTTCAGAGAAGTGCTCTGCACAAATTACCATGCATCTTTCCCTCTCTGTCTGGTTCCAGGCTACAGCACTCCAGCTACTTCACCTTTGAACAGAATCCTTAACTTTTACAACATTTTCAAGCAATTAATCATAGGCAGCCTGTGAAGTCTAAGATCTCTTTACAGCTGCTGGCTCTAAACTCTTAGGAGGATGAGCGTATACAGGAGTGAATCCCCGTTAAAGCCTAAACACTCTAGACTCCCTAGGCAATTCCCAAACCCTCAGATAACTGCATCTTTGGCTGAATGCAGCAAACAGCATTTCTATTCAGCTGATCAGATGGTGTCCTCCAGCCACTGTTGAGGAGGTTTTGATTTTTAAGGGTGCCTAGCAAACTGGTTTTGTGTTTTGAAGAGTGCTGCTAGGGATCAATATTGCTGCAATCGGAGGCTTTCCCTCCCACAGCCCTCCCTTTTCCCTGCAGCTGTCAGCAGGCACAGACTCACTGGCTTGTGCCATATAAACAGCGTTAGTACCTGTTGGCCTTGATGGAAAAGCAGCTAATCTAAGCTTCCTTCCAGTATCTGCCCTGGGAAGATAAATGGTGTTAGCAGGGGGAACAGAAGATGAAGGGCACGTACGTTGCCAGTCCAAGTTCAAGTACTCACCCGGAAGGACCTGGACAGAACAAAGTTAGCCTCGCTGCAGCTGCTGCCGCCGCTTTCCCACTTCAGCTTTCCTCCTTTCTCCTCTCTGCCCGTGCTTTTGTCCTCATGGCGTGGTTTCCATTGTATAGTAGTTTTAAGGGATGAAAGCAAATGATTGCTGATGGGTGACATGATAGTGCTTTAAATGGGAATGCAGATTGGTTCCAATACCAAGCAATATAGTAACGCGGACAAAGCAAGTGGCGGCAGCACAATAGGCTCAGAGTGATCGCCGTAACCGTAAGTGACTGACAAAAGAAACTGTGATACACAAATACCCATATGTGCTTAAAAAAAAAAACCCAACCCAAACCCTGGTGTTAAAAAAAGTCCAGAACTGTCAAAAGATCCTGTGGTCTGGGAAACTGTGTAACTCGCAAGCTGTCCAGATGCGGCACAGACTGCAGCTGACCTGTCATCTTAGTAATATTTAGCGTCCCATTCTTTTCTGACTCTCTGGGAATCTGAGTGCTGAGCACGCGCAGGAAATCGGGGATTACAAACTTCTCTGAACTTTTCACTGCCAAACATTAACATGCGGATGCAGCAGCCTGTATGTAAATGATGTTATCTGAGCTGTTTTATGCATGTGTTTCCAGGATAAGAAAGGAGATTATTTCATTGTGTGAACTAATTACCTGCGAAGAAAAAAATTAGAGCCTGTATTTTTATTAACCTTTATACTCAATGATCCAGTGTTGTATATTTATTCTGTATTTTCACATATTAAGGACTTGATTCTTTAACCTAAATGAAAGAAGTTCTTGATGTGACTTTGCATAAAAAGATTTCTTTGCAAGGTTGTAGCCACATCTCAGCACCTTCCTTTGCCCATGAAATGGCGCTGCTTCACCAACCATAAAGACATCACTGTTAAATATCATGGTATTGCTACTTAATCATGCACAGCAACAATTTAAAACTGGACAATCATATAAAACTGGAACTACAAGATAAATTACTGCAAAACAGAGAAAATATGTTCTTGGCCTGATCTGGAGTTGCATACAACCAGAGCAACAGAGTTCATATTCACATAGCAGAACTGAGTCCATCTAGGAAGAGCCCTTTTGGCTTCAGGTGGACAGCCTGTATGATTAAAGAGTTAAGCATGCTTGTACTGCAAGCATCATGGTACAGGAGAGAATTTGTGCGAGAGGCTGATCTCTTGTGGTTAGTACATCTCAGCTGAAATGCAGCATGTTGCTTATTAATACTATAATTAGATAAGGGAGGAGGGGAGTAACTCTCAAATATTTCATGTTTTAATATTTGTATAGCTTTTAAACCAGCATTTCTTTTGTCAGGCTTTATTAAGCATGATGTAAACTGGGTTGGTGACGTTTGCATATATATTTTACTATAGAGCGTAAACTGATGATAATAGGTTGTGTGTACTGGAAATGAATATACGTGCAAGATGCCAAAGGAAGTTACCACAGTACAGTGCAGGATTTGTTTTTTTTTTCTTTCTGGAAAGTCCTGCTTTAAACTGGCTGCTTTGCTACCTCTTTACATGGCACTTGTGGTTGTGAAACTGGGTAGTAAATGGGACTGAGAAACTTTTGTGTCCTCAAGGTAGCAGGGAGCACAGAAAGCATGGCCTGAAGTGGTGTCAAAGGATTTCCTTGCAAGAAACAAGGCAGAAGTAGGTCATCGCTCTCTACAGAGCTGATACCTTAACACTTTTCAGTGCCTGAGTTACACTTCTATAATACACGCCTCTTTGTTGTACCTCTCATGCAGCAGCACAAGCTAAATCAAATAGTTTCCTTGACTTAGAGTCCCTAGTTCTATGCGAAGGCAGGTAGGCATGAATTATTGTAAGATGCACCACATTTAAAATTAGATCTTTTTCACCTTGCTCTAAGATGTTATAATAAAAACATGTCCCATATTTTCCAGGTTTTAAATAGCTGAATCCACTTTTCACCAGGATGAAACAAATACTTAGCATTACCAAACTCAGCTAGAAATTCAACTGTGAAGATGATGGTTCTGATAAATTATCTAGTTAAATATAATATAAAGCCAAAGTGCTGCTGTTTGTCCTGACATTAGGCCTCTATAGCAACAGCTTGCTAAGAATTTATAGTGCCACATTTTCCTACTATATTTTAAGAAGTATAGTAGGTTGTTTTGTGGCACTGAACTGTCTTAGGAAAAGTACTGGACTATTTGTTTCTTGAAAGTGTCACTAGGCAAAAATCATTAAGCACATAATAGATGTTAATCTTCATTGGAAAAGGGAAGTTTTAAAAGACTGAATAGAATCAAAAGCATTATGTGATTAAAAACTAGGCCCATCTCTATTGAGAACACTCCAAGCTTTCACTCGAAGGCTTCAAAGCCAGACAACTGTACCTCAGAGCAATCCTAGGAAAGTGACTATTACGTACATCCTAACCATTGTTAAATTGCTGCATGACAAAATGATGAAATGGTTTGCCCACTCCTGTGCAGTCAGTTGCTTTGGAAAGTCTGAGGAACTAAGCTGGGAATAGACTTCAGGAGAGGGGAATCGCTGTTTTGCCTATTAGAAGACACGCCACACAGCTGTAGGGCTTGTCATTGGGGCATTAAGCTAATTTAGGAGTTAGATCTCCCAATTCTGCAATGTGTGCCAGGCTTCCTGAGAGAGGGGCCCTCTGAACTATTTAAATTATGAATTATGGAAGGGTCACAGTGCAACTTAGACTCTCCTGTGTGATACATGCTGAGTTCTCGCTTCCTAGCAGCCATCCTCTACAGGCCAACAGTATCAGGATTTGCTGTGAGTTCCTCAAAACTCCTTAGTTCCCCAGTTCTCAGGCTGAGTTTGACATTCTGGCCCCACTGAGGTCAATGGGAATTTTGCAATCAATACCAGAGAGGCCAAAGTTTCAGACAAGGCTTGTAGAACTCATCTGAGAACACACATCTCTCATAATTTAATTTGTAATAAAGGTGGCTGTTGCGAGATTGGGTGTAAAGCACTGGATCTCAGTTTCTGTTCCATTAGTGATAATCAGCAGGGGCATAATGCAAGTTTTCGTGCTTCAAATAAAGTGTTGGAACTCAGTCAACACATGCATAATCAAAAAGACCTTACTTTCTCCTTCTTTGTTTACATGATGAGGATCTCAGCTGTGCAGCAACCATTTTCAGTCATTTCAGTAAAATGAAAGCTTTGCTGTGAATGGAATAGTCTTATAGGTGCCCCCAAACTAGTGCTTGTGTTGATTACAGCAGGGCAGTTGGCATGGATGGCAAGTTGCCTAACTGCAGCCGTGAAAGACAACGCACATATTAGAAATGGAATGGCCAGAGTTGATGAGGTAAGGTCCCACTGTTGTCGAGAGTACAAGCCCAAGCAGCTGATACTGCCACAGAAATCCTCTCAGCCTCTTGCCCCAAAGCTGCCATGCAAACGTCACAGCATACAGACGTGCTGGCCCATAACTGAGGTAACAGGAGGGGCAGTTGGTACATCAGTGGAGCTGGATTGCAGAACATGCTGTGTGTGTAGGTTTTCTACGGGCTACTGCTGCCTTCTATATGGGTTTTGCGTCGCCAGGGAGGGGGAAAAAGGGAGTACGGGAAGGCTGGATGCTGCCCCAGTTAAACCAGATTGGTGAACAGAAGGTGTGTGGGGTATTGAAGGGGGAGGAGAGGGGCAGGAGAGTTCCATTTCTGCCAGATTGCAACAATCTCCCAGTTTCAGAGGGCAGCAGTGGGGAAGTTTGCAGAGTAAGACTGGGGAGATTTGACCAGCAGGCATTGCCCTGGCTCTGTTGTCAGTATGCAGACAGGCAGCGCAATTCCTTTGGCACAGAATTGCTGCAGTGGGCTGATGAAGATCTTTTCAGTCCCCGGGCTTCCCAGTGCTGTCATGACAACAGCTACTTTCTGAAAAAAATGCTGAAGTCCGTTTTCACATTCAGTGAATGCCATGCACAGAAAAGTAGGTTGTTCTCATCAATCTCCCTCTCTCTCCCAGATTTGATTGATTGAAAATAGGGAGGAACTCTGCAATTCTATGGACTTGGCTTATTTTCCATGAACATGACAGATCCTTGATCTTATAGGAAAGGTTTAAAGAGTTATGAACTGGAAACATAATTTTTAACAGCTCAGAAGACAAATACGCTATCTGTAATAAATATTAGTGGCAAAAGACAATAATGTCATCCTGCTGGCTTTGTAATTGTTAATTTTTTTTAATTACTTTGAGTATGACGTCTGCTGTTCAGTGAATACCATACTAATGGGCAGGCTAGTTTTTGGATGCAAATCTGATTTTTTTTTAAATTCAGGCGCTTGCTCGTACTCAAGGCTAGCAAATAATAATTTCTATTTAAATACACTAATGCTGCCTATCTCTAGCTGTTTGAGGACATTCCCTGACCTGAATTTTTCTTGCAACATAAGCAGAGCAGTGGGGAGAGAAGAGAAACTGTCCAGCTGTTAAGGTTTTGGGAAATCTCGACTTTGACACCTTCTCCATGACAGTATCTTGCCCAAGGCTGACCAGACTGTATGATAAATGCGTCTTTTAAAGATAAACTCTCTCCCTTAACACTTTAGCATGCAAAGATCTGGCAATCATGGAAAATACATCATCTTAGTTGCTCGTCACTTTTAATCTCTCATGATTTAGCAGGACCCTAAATTTGTCATACACGCTGCCATGGGAATTCTGAACGTCTTTCAGGCTGCATCTAAACCTGCCTGCAGGGACTTGCTCCTTGGTCCCAGTCACGCAGCTCAGCTCAGCATCTGTGGCTCCTGGCTGGGCCTCCCTTCTCATCTTTAGAAATCATGGAGCAAGGCACGAGCAGTGTGGACATGGTTTTTATCCTCATGCGAAGCTGGGGCAAAGCCAGGGTATATGGTCGTATCTGGGAACTCAGAAAAATATTCACTGTTTTTGCAGATTTAACAATGCCTGTGACTTTGTATAACATGGGAATCGTATCTCAGCTTTGGAGAATCACAGAATAGTTGAGGTTGTAAGGCACCTCTGGAGATTGTTGAGTCCAACTCCCCTGCAGCATCAGCTAGAACAGGCCGCTCAGGACCATGTCCACATGTGTTTTGATTATCTTCAGGAACGGGGACACCACAACCTCTCTGGGCAACCCCTTCCACTGCTTGACAGCCCTCGCTGTGAAAAAGTTTTTTCTTATGTTTAAATAGAATTTTCTGTATTTCAGTTTGTGGCCATTGCCTCTTGCTCTTCACCAGACACCATGAGAAGTCTGGCTCCATCTTCCTTACTTCCCTCCTCAGATATTTATACACCTGGGTAAGATCACCCTGAGCCTTCACCTCTCTGGGCTGAACAGTCCCAGCTCTCAGCCTCTCCTCATCAGATGTGTTCCACTCACTTAATTATCTGCAGGGTCCCTTGCTGGGCCCACCACAGTATGTTCTGGGAAGCTGAGAGCCGTGGTTAGAAGGACATGTGTTTACAAGAGTTTGATCTTGGAAAGACAAGAGATTCTTTCAAGACAAAAAAAAAAAAGCAGGAAAAAAAAAAAAAAGCACAAACATTATAACTAGATTTCTGCAAGGGAATTTTCATTTAAATTTTATGAAATATTAATTTTTTAAAAAATTGAGACTGTTCTATGAAAACCCCATATTCTAGTTATGACCACAAATTGAAGAAGGGGAGCTTTAAAGTAATCCTAGAAAAATGTGGAAAAGCTGCTGTAAACTTGTACTCCTTCCAAGCTGTGATTTGTATTTAATTAGCATTCAATTCATTATGCATTTCTCTTTGGTTGTAATGGTTACACACTGGTTTTGCAGCATGCAAGATCTTGATTACTTTTATGGTTTCAAAAAGAATCTCCATGTGTGCAAAGAAAGACTCTGCTCTTGACTTCACATCTACATTTTTAGAAAAAAAAAAACCCACTTAGTGGGATTCAGTACCCAGAGTTCTTGTGCAGAACTGCCCTCTCCTTTGGGATGACCCGGTTTTCTAGCAATGCTCTGTAGCAACTGACCTGCAGAAAATAAATGGCCATAGTGGTGGCAACCCTGTATTTGTGGTTGAGCACACACCTTCATTTAAAGCTGGACTCCAGCTCTGTTTTGCATAAGAATGTAGAAAGCACGCATTCCCTAAATTAACAGCATGGAAAGACCCTTTAATCTGCAAGCAAATATGTTAATTATCTCTGGTTAAAACTAATCTAAATTGCACCCTTTAAGAATGTTGATTCGTCTGAGACTGAAAAATTTTGGCTGCCTTTTATTGAAAAAAAAAAAAGCAAACTCTGACAAGTAAAAAATGTACACAAGGAGGTATGGGATACTCTGGGAGGAAAAGAAAATGTCTCTGATAATTGATATTTTTTTGAATCATAATATAAAAATGTTAACAATATTCATGACAGAGAAAAGATGCTCTATTTGCTCGTACAGCACTGCATTTATTATTGCTTTACCTTTTCATATGATGTATTGCATCAGCTATTTAAATTTTCCAGTGTGACATTTGGAAAACTTTCTGAATAATTTCAAAGAAGAAAAGCACAACACATTTTTTAGCATATACTCATGCAAGTCCCTGGAACTCACAAAAATTTAGAGACATGGGGTGACAGGATTAATATTCAGAGAAGTATTGCAAGTAGCTTTTGCTTTTGAAGGAAATTCTGAGTTGGTTCTCAGTGTTATCTGTAATAACTAATAGTTTATCACAGCTAAATAGTATCTGTTGGAAATTCCGTGCTTATGTTTCAGTTTTAGCAACAAGCTGTAAAGCACATAAATGAACCACATTATGGGGCCTTCTAATGCCTTGAACTCAAAGCTTTGTATCTTTCACTTACAAGAAATCTTCACGCTTTCTTGTTTCACTGTTTGTGTTTTCTTTCAATATCATTTGACAGCAAATTTAACATCAATTAGTATGCATTTTAGAGAAGAGGTTTTATGCACTTGCAAAATATCTGACTCCTTTCACTTTTATCAGAGCATCTGAGGAACATGGGCTTCCTCTTACTGTTTGTGTTTATAGATGGCACAGTGCAAAGATGCTCTCATCTCCACCGGGCTTGCAAGTTGTTGCGATAATACAAATGCAAATATAATGAATGTTAGGATGTGCTTTTGGATGAGCTCCAGAATGAGAGAATGGAGTTTTCCGTTCCTGAACTAACTCCTGGTCCTTTGTGTCACCATAACAATTTCTTAAGTTTTCTGTTGTTTTTTTTTTTCCCATCCCCAGAGTGGGCACAGTTACACTTAACTGAGCTGTCTGGAGTTTTCTGGAGTTTCACCACCTAACAGCAACAGAATGCCACTTTATTTATTTATTTTTTTTCTCCTAGTTACCACTAAAAGCAATTCCTTGGTCTAGTTCATGGCATGAATCTCAGAGACAGCTGTGCTGGCACAACAGAAGAGGCAGTGTGTCACCACAAGAGCTGTAACAAAGCATGGGCAGGGAAGAGGGGGAAGAAGGACCCCAGCAGCATCCAGAATTTGTATCACTGCAGAGTTGTGCGAAGCCAGCGTACAGCCCCAGCGAGGGCTCACGCCCGGCATGTATTCCCAGCAGCCTTCCTTTGGTTGACCCAACCTAAGCAAGGCTTGAAGTTTCCTATAGTCATGGTTTCTAAGCAAACAGTATGGGGAAAGATTAAAGGAGCTTTAAAAAGGAAATAGCCTAGAAGCTGAGTTTAAAGGGAGAATTAACTGGGTGCTGCAGGAGAGGGTGGGGTCAGGATTGCAGAATGAAGCAGTTTCAGTCCAGTCTGAAGGGACGGGTGAGAACGGCGTGCTGGAGGCTTACTTGAAGCAATGGGAGATTGCAGCCTCTTCCTCCAGACCTTGAATTTGGATGGGGAAGGGTGGGGCAGAAAGAAGGGAAGGGTGCAGTTTCCAGAGGCTGCTTGAGCAGGCAGAATATTGTGAGCAAGGTGAGTCATGAGGTTCAGGCAGCAGG
>NW_010312622.1:161177-164798 GCF_000700745.2 Antrostomus carolinensis
CGGGATTGTTCAGTCGGTGTTTTGTTTTACAGAATTTCCCCTGGTATCCAAACAAGTGCAAGACGGGATGTCACTTTTCCTGTATCTTAGGCCTATGGCATTTTTTTCCCTCTCGTTATAGGCCTTTCTTACTGTTTTGAAGTGTTTTGCTTGCATACTCTACATCATAGTATTATGATGCTGATCAACACTAGGAAAAAAACTGCCTTGCATGTACAAAACCTGATGATGATCTCACTTAACTATCCTTCAAAAAACCCACACAACACAGCAACATTTTTGTGACTCAAGAAAAGACAAAACTACTGTGGAGTGTGCTCATTACTGATTCTGCTCTCAATGTGAATGCCCTGCACCCTGGTGTTCCTGAGGTAAGAGAATATTAAATCTCAGTTTCTTCTCCCTGCTCTGCAATGTTGTTTATTCTTGCACTAGTGGAGAATGGTTCTGCTTCAACTCTTTGCCTGTGAACAAGCTTCTCCTAGTTTATCTGTTGGCTTTTTTTGTTATTTTGTAGTTTGTTGAGAATGTCCTCCAAGTACCACAGATTAGTATGCTGCAACATACATATCTCAGCTTTCAAGCACCATCCCTGTTGTAACAGGATCATACCAAGCTAGACTGAGCACACCAAAAGGTGTGTGAAGGACAGAGCAACATCCACCCTCAAAGCCTAAGTGGATGTGGAAGTTCTTTTTTTCCAAAGGATTTCCTAACAGCCTGTCTCCTGCTTTGAGCTTTTATCAGACCATTCAAATGCAAGTGATTTAGACACCTTTGGAAGATCTAGACTCACCTGTTCTCAGACAGATGTCCTCTTTCGAGAGGTTTGAAAAGTCAAAAACCTTGGAGGAAAAGGAGATTTATCTTTGTTAAGCTGGGTATTTTTGTACAGAGAAAGCTCAGTAACAAGAGACTCAAGTAATTGCTGCTTGCACTTGATAGGACTTTGTTATAGTGCTCAAGGACCAAGCCTGGATGTAGAATTTTGTGTTTTGGAAAAACTGAGAGCAGGTCACCAAGAGATTATCACCGAGTATTTCTTTGATGACTGCCTGCTGCAGTAGTGCCCCCTTTGGTACTTATCTCTTGCCTAAATGATAAGTGATTTCCATTAGGCAGGTTCACACCTTTGTGTCCTGAGGTTCCCTTCCCTGGCCCTCTTTGAATACACAAATTACCTAATGCGCTGGCGTCTCTACCGCTCTACTTAGGGAAGTGGAAAGTGGGAGGTCTGCACCACCCTGCTCGCTTTCAGTGCACAAACACTGGGAGCCTTGCGTGCACACACGACCTCAAGAAACCCAGAGAGACTTGGGGGGGGGGGAAGACATTGATGGGCTTGTGAACACACAGTGGGGTGGATTTGGACAATTGACATTGGGGTACGTGGAGTTCTTTGAGATAATCTTCCCCTCATTTTTTCTCATACCTTTAGTTTATGAAAAGTGTCTTTTATCTAAGTCCTTTACGTATTTTCTGTTTCTCATTACTTGATACCTCTCTGATTCCATCCCTCGCTACAGCAGAGAACTCCAGAAGGGAATCAATAGGTAGAAGAGACAGGAATTAGTTCAGCTGCTGCTGAATCCATGGGTGGTGTCTGTTTTTAAAACCGAACTCTCCTTGTTTGATAAGGTTAGTGACAGCAACCCCCACCCGGGAGTGCCACACCTTCCTGAGCGACGACTGCGGTACAGAGCACGTTGTTACTGGAGGGAGGAGGAAAGACAGAAGAGGATGTAGACGCTTTAGTAGACCAGTGAGATATACATATTACACAGATGAAACAGCTGTCCTTGCCTGTCTTTTCTTTCTTTCTTTCCTTCCTTCCTTCTTTCTCTCCTTCTTTCTTTCTCTCCTTCTTTCTCTCTTTCTCTTTCTTTCTCTCTTTCTCTCTCTTTCTTTCTCTCTCTCTTTCTTTCTCTCTCTCTTTCTTTCTTTCTTTCTTTCTTTTTCTTTCTTTCTCTCTTTCTTCCTTTCTTTTCTTCCTTTCTTTCCCCCTCCCCCCCCATGCATTCTTACCATTTGCACTTTCTAGCTGAGACTGGTTTCTAGAAACCTGGGAAACTATCATCACTGTTGTTGGTTTCCAAAGTTCACTTATGCCCCTCTGCAGGTTAAAGATGCCATTGGTTTTGTTTTCAAAGCGTAATCCCCACGACATGTCCCTTTGCTCCAATACTCTGTTGCTGTTTCAGCACTGGGACATTCTGTTTTGATACTGCTACACCACGGGTTGCTGGTGTTGCTGCTCACAACTACATTTGTTGATGGGCTGGGCGCCATCTCCAGCTATGCTAATGCAGGTTTTAGGAGCACCCTTTCCCGATTTTAATCCTACGTGGTTAACTTCTCCTGGAATCTAGGATCTCTGTGGATATGCCAGACACTCCTGCTGTAACTTGAACTGGTGATATTCTTCCTATTGCGCAGAACGCACAATGTTTTTATGGACTGAGTTGTGGTTCTGTGTTTTGTAGTTTGTTTTTAAACAAAACTACAATTGCTTCACGATTTTTTTTTAATATGGCAAGCTCTGTCAGAGTTAAGACTGACAGATGCATATGTGACATCTAAAATTCATGTGGAATAGCATTTTATGCTTTCAGTTAGCCTCTTCCTCCCTCCAATAATTTGTCAAACTACCCGATTTCATCTCTGTGTTCAGATTCCACCCACCTTCCTGTTCTACTGCAAATCTCCATCCCATAAATTTTTGCTAATCACTTCCACATGACAATTTATCAAATGCTTTCTTGATGTCCATTATAGACAAGACTTTTGTCAACAAGCCTGTCACGTTAGTCTGGCATGATCTACCTTCAGCAAACTTTATCCCATTTTACATTCATATTAAAATGATTTTAATTTTCAAAATTTGTTCTGAAGTCTTGTACATGGCTCTGTTCACTCAGGCACTCATTCTGTTCAGCTATCTTTCACCTTTCCCCTTCTACACATACACAGCTGGTTGGGTTTTTATTTTTTCAGATGGCACAATTCCCAACTCACAAATTTACTAACCCCACGCCTCTAGAACCGCATTTAGATTCATGAGAAAAAAAATTAACCCGTTTTCACAGTTTTAGCATATTAAACTCTTTGGGTTTACTTATTTAAATGCAATAATCTATATTTTGCATTCATTTTTTAGTCCTGCTGCTCTTGCCCGGTATCCAACGTGCCTCTTGACTGCAAATGGAGGTTTAAGGCCACATGGAATTTATTCTCTTTGCTCTCCTCACTGCACAGCACAACTTCTTTTTCATTCCTTTTTGTCAGTACCTCTAAAAACCTTTTCCCGTCTCCTTTGTGCCTCAGCTGAGGTCTTTGGACAGTTCTCCCTCGGTAATGTCACATCCTGACCCTCACCCTCTAACTAACTTTGCTGAGGACCCTCCTTTCTCCCTCTCCCCCCTATTTAAGCTACTACGAGTCCAGTCAGCTCCGGGCTCCCCACAGCCTGCTCCCACCCCCTATTTTCCCCTCACGGATACATATGTCACAGAGTTTTCCTCAGCCGTGAGTCACGGTCTCTTTGCCCCCTCACTCGGACGGCCCCGCAGGCCTAGGGCCACCCAGCTGCTGACTGAACCAGCCGGGCGCTGCCGAGCTGAG
>NW_010312623.1:0-7700 GCF_000700745.2 Antrostomus carolinensis
CTGAGTGGTCCATCCATCAAACCCACGTGTCGCAAATTTAGAGACAAGGATGTAGTGCAGAACCATGTCAAATGCCTTGCATAAGTCCAGGTAGATGACAGCAGTTCCTTTAGCCTTATCCACCAGTGTTATCACCCCATCATAAAAGGCCACCAAATTGGTCAGGCATGATTTGCCCTTAGTGAAGCTGTGTTGGCTGTCAGCAATCACCTCACTTCCAATGTGCCTTAGCATAGTTTCCATCTACTCCATGATCTTGGGGAGTGTGTCTTGAGCACTTATTGGCGAAGACTGAGGCAAAGAAGTAATCTTCCTTGTTTCCCCTTTTAAAAATGGGGGTTATGTTCCCATTTTTCTGGACTGCAGGAACTTCACCAGGCTGCTATGATCTCTCAAATATGATGGATAGTGGTTTTACAACTTCGTCTACCAGTTTCCTCAGGACCTGCAGATGCATCTCATCATGTCCCATGGACTTGTGCAACTTCAGGTTCCTTAGGTGGTCCCAAACCTGATCTTCTACAGTGGGCAGTTCTTTGTTCTCCTGGACCCTTCCTTTGCTTTCTAGGACTTGGGCAGTGTGTCATGAGCCCTTGCTGGTGAAGACTGAAGCAAAAAAAGTCATTGAGCACCTCAGCCTTCCCAAAGTCTTGGGTGACCAGGTCTCCTGTTGCCTTCCAGAGAGGGCCCACATTTTGCCTGGTTTTCTTTTTGTCCCCAACATACCTATAGAATTTTTTTTTTGTTGCCCTTGACATCTCTGACCAAATTTAATTCTGTCAGGGCCTTGGCTTTCCTAATCTGATCCGTGGCCACTCGAGCAATTTCTCTGTATTCCTACTATGTAGCCCCTTCTTCCTTCCACCATCTGTAGGCTTCCTTTTTGAGCTTAAGTTTGTTCAGGAGCTTCTTGTCCAATCATGCAGGCCTCCTGGTTTTTTTGCCTGCCTTCCTCTTTGTTGGAATGCATCACTCCTGAGCTTGCAGGAGTAGATCCTTGAGTATTAGCCTTTTATTTATATTAATGGTTCTGAATTTTCTGTTAGGAGAAGGAGGAAGGTGAATATAATTGCATCTCAAGACTTCAGCAAGTTTGGGTCCCATTCTAGAGTACCATAAACTCTTCTCATAAACCAAAGTGTTCACCAGTGACAAGTAGTTCAATATGAGCCTCCATGGCCAATGGAGATTGTCTGATCTGTTGACATGTAAAGGGAGAATATGGAGTAGGATTAGAAAGGTAATTTTATTTTTGTTATTCATCTGCATTTTGAAAGGATTAATGAAAACTTTTAAAGGGTGTAAAAAAAATATTCAAGGTCTGGAGAAAAAAACTCAAACATGAGAAACTTAATGAACTATTTGTTTAGATCACCAAGTTTATTTTTTTTTTAAAAAAGGGGAAAAAAAAAGAAGAAGGGAAAAATAAAAAAGTCCAGGGATACTTTATAACTTCATGGAAATGCCTTCATGGGGAGAAAGACTAGGCTTCTAAATGGTCTTTAATCTGGTAAAGGCTAAGGATGAATGTTTAGAGGCTGAATAGGAACAAACTCAAATTTTAAAAAAGCATTAATAGTTATCAGGGAAGTGGCTTCATCTCCTCTGTATTCAGATGAAGATAGGACACTTTGCTAGAAAATATGCCTCCATAAAACTTAAGTTATTGGGTTCAAAGCAGCCATAGGGAGGTAAAAATCTGTTTCTTGCTTCACACAGGGGATCAGACTAGAGGTTTCATAGTCCCTTTTTTTGGCCCTAAATTGCACAGAAAATTTATTTCAAATTCAGTTAATGGCCCTGAAAATTCTGTTTCACTTTTTTCCATTTCAAATCTCACCAGCCTTCACTACAGCAAACAATTAAACCTTCTCAAGAAAACCCTGACCTGGGGAGATCCCAATATAAGTGATTTTAAAATAACAAGAAGTGTAAAGCAATACCAGATGTGAAATTTCTGAGAGGAGTGTAAAAGGACAGTGACAGTGCAAGCATGAAACCTGAAAAAAGACATAGTCAGTTTTGGGGGGAGAAGGAGGAAAGATGTGGAAGAGGAAGGAGAGAGACCTCTAAGGATTAGATTGGATAAATCTGAGATTAGTATCCAAACTTCTTGGTACTTCTCCAAACTAAACTTCTAACCCTTTAGAGCTTCATTCACCCATCATAATTCTAGCTGCTCTTGAAGATTCAAGCTGCCAAAGTCATGGCTGTTAAAAGGCAGAGGAGGAGACTATTAAAATACCCCAAAGCTTTTAAATAGTATGCTAATTATGCTTGTGAAATAATTTGTCCTGCATGTCCTAACATGGAATGTCTCCATAGTCTCCATCTGTTTATCATCTGAGATGTGTTAGCAAGATGTGACTGCTCATCATGCAGCTCTCCCACAGCATGTTATAGTCACTGTAATAACATGTACAATAGAAATAAACTACTTGATCCCTCATTAGAAAATAAATTATACTGCCCTCATACATTTACTTTACTTGTAAAACATTATAATAGAGCTCATGAAAACATTTACCCACAAGAAAATCACATAGTTAAATGTGATCCAATACATACATTGCTACCTAATGCTCCTTGGAATAATTCCTTCAGCCTGTAGATAGAAGGTTTATAAATCCATCTCTGGCATCTTTCCAGTAGTGTTATTAAGCTCTTAGAATCTCCCCTTTTCTGTGGTTCCTTTATGTGTTTCTTGTAATTCCAGTATCTGCAAGTTCCTCAATTTTCACCCTATAAACAGATACTGGCACAATGCTGACCAAGTATTATATAATGGAATTTATCATGTATTAAGTTACCATTCTTTTTGAATTTGTTTTAACCTCTCTGTTTTAACTAAGTTTAATTTCATAATACTGTGATGGACAGCATTTCTGGTAATTTATATTTTCTTTTAGATATCTTTTCTTCCAACATCTTAACACATAGCCTTTATAACAGCATTGTTACCATAATTCTGGATCTCAAAATTATGACCATTTTATAATTTCAGGAATTAAACTGTTCTTCAAGCATTTGTAGGAAAAACTCCAAAAAAATAGTCTATCAAGATTTTCGTGCTCCAGTGCTTTATGACAACACAATTACTTGAGTTACATGAGAGAAATATGCATTCATTTGGAAGTGGCAGTGATAATCTCCAAATAATCTCATGCAGCAGCATATTGATTTTGTTGAATAATAATAATAATAATTATTATTATTATTCATACTTAACCAAAAGATACTAGTCAAGCACTTTAAGTTAAAAAATGTCCAAAGTAAAGTCTGATGTTTAGGCTCCAAGACCTGCCACAGTCACAGATGACTTAATGTTAAGATCTTTTCTCCTTTCCCCACTTCCTTTTGAAACTGTACTCCCTTTTGCTGCAGGGAAAAAACTCCAAACCTAAAATCTTTAATATTTATTGGATAAATGCATCTTATTTTAAATAAAGTAAGTCACATTGCCCTGAATATGAATAAAGACTGACCAAGGGTGGTTCTCAAGAATTTGCTTGTTGACTTCAAGGTGTTATTTTCTATTTCTAACTCCTTTAATTTAAAAATAGAATCCTGAAGGTGTATCAGTCCTTCAGTCAGCAGTCCAAAATACTGCAAAATTAGGAAGAGAGGTGTAAATGTTGTCCACTGATTTTAATGAGGTGTTAACTTTAAAGTGTTAACTTTGAAGCTTAATTACACCTACACTAAATACAAATACAGCTAACCACTTCACTGCCAGATAATGAATAAGTTCAGCTAAATCTGTCCAACATGTCTAAATCTTCTGGCAGGAACCAACTATCCATTCATTTAACAGAGACTGCATGGAACTAGGAAAAACAGATGCCATAACATATACATGAAGCATAGTAAATGTACCTTCTGTTCTACTTCAAAGACTCACCTAAATAGATACACATTGATAACACAGTACATTTCTACAGAATTAAGTAAACAAGCATTTTTTCTTTTTTTTTTCATTCTACCTTTAGACAGTTATTTATAGTAATTTACAATTTAAACTGTCTGCCTACAATTAAAACTTTATATCGAAAAGGATTAGAATGTATTTTTCCAGAAAATCTAAAAAATACCCTTTCTAATGAAATCCATTTGTGCCCTCTTCAAGATAAAAAATGAAAAATTTGGCACTCACTTCCGCAAATCTTTTTTATATGGGTTTCTTCCATAGCTTTTCAATTTCAATAAGACTTAGATAAGACTGAGGAAGTCATAACTCACTTCTCAAATAGTTCATTTAAATCATGCATTCAGTATTAAGTAGTAGCAGTGTTGTTAAGAGAAGTCAGTAAATTGCAAAGAGGAAAAGAATGAGTGATCCCATAACCTGGAGTAAACATATAGTCAACAAGTGACACTAATAATACAAATTTATTTTCTCACAAATTTTAAATTACTTTTACTGCTTGTTTATCAGATAACATCTTACATTAAACTCTTTTATTCACAAGAACTTGTAAACATTTCCCTAGCATTAGACCTCATAAACAAGAAGTATTCTGTCCATTACTGAAATTATTTCAGTACTTGCATGGAAGAATGGTAATGCTTTATCTGCTTACAGAACTATTACACGCAGTTTGATGTTTCATTCAATTAAAACTGAAGGAGAGGATAAGTAGACAAAATAAAATTTACCAGAATAGAAAATAGTGTTGGATAGGAGTACTAGGACCAGTACAATAAGGCTTTGAAAGTGAAAAAGAAATTATCAGAAACATGTATCTATTCCTTTAGTGATTTGAGAAACTAATAGCAATAGTAGATAGTATATAGATTATTTTTTTTATTTCCTTCTGATACTTATTGAATATTTTCACCTATTGAACTGATTTAGAAATACTGGGAATAGTTATTGGATGAATCACAAAACTAAATTTTTCTGAATGCTGTATTCAGCTATTATTATTTAATAGTCTATAGATAACAGTATTAATATGACAAAAATGTCTGAGAGCTTTAATTATAGGTACTGGTCTGGAGTTTTATATCTGAATTTTGTGAGGTGAGGGTAAGATATAGACAGAAATAAAACTGAATTATTGTATATGTATGTATCTGTGTATCTATGTATACCACATTGAAGATATTAATAAGATGATGCAGGTGTATCTAGGCAACCCAACATTAGAGGAAGCAAAGACCATAACACTGTAAAAACTACTGATATTTGTGAGAAAAAGACTTGAGGCAGGATCATATATAGATTCCTTGTACAATAGCAAAGAAAAATATATTTGTTTAAAGAATTTCAGGTACTAACGAAATATATTTTTTCCTCAGTTCCAGGCCTCAGAACAGTATGTCTGGTCTCCACAATCCTAAAAATAGCCTGTAGTTAACAACCTATTGGTCAGCATAAACTCTTCATGCAGCCTTTCTCCATCCATAGCTTGTTGAAAAAAATTATTTTTTTTTAAAAAATCCTTTTCTGCAGCAAATGAGAGATGCTCAAGTCCTGTGTAGTGGAATACAGTGTTCTATTTCAGTTAAGCCTTTTCATGATCTTGTGAGGGGAAAGCACAATCCAACCCTTAAGGAAAAAAAAAAAAAAAAAACCTTTAAAAAGAAGTTATACAAGATAAGTCTTTAACTAATTTTGGTTTGCTAAGTACTAGTCCAGAAGGATGTCGTATCTTACCTACATCCTGATGTCTCCTGCATAAGTGTCTATTCATTACTTTAATTCCACTAGCAGTACTGAGGTCTAATCAAAGGAAAAACACCAAATATGAGAGTACTGAAGACAGTGTATGATTAACACACTTGCATAATTCATAAATACACACTAACTCCAAATGCCTCACACATATTCACTAATAAATCTGATAACATAAGAAAGCAGGATTCTGAAGTGGTACAGAAGGTAAGAGTTGTTGGGGTTTTTTTGGATCAAGCCAAGGAGCTCACTTCTTTCTCAAAGGCAATGTAGAAGTTAGGTAGCTCATTACACTGAAATCAGCAAGTAATTTGTTATTTGTGTGAAGTGATGAAACAAAACATAAACATAAGAACAGAGGTAGTAAAGGAACTGAATCATACATGAAGAGGAGAAGGAGTCACTCATGACAGTTTCTCCTGACTGCATCATAAATCCTAGTTTTTTGCTAATACTGTTGAGGTTTTCTGCTATGCATCTGCTCTGTGTGCCTTCGAGAGGAACAGATGTTAAACTGTCTTCCTCTTGGTAAAGTTGGATGTCCTTTGGTGGAGGATCAATAAAAAAAGCAAAGTGTCTCTTATGCAATCGGTGGCATAAGCAGTGGCAAATTTAGACCAGTAGTGCAGGAGGGCAAAGGATTCATAGCTTCAGTTGTGATTCTGGTTTCCACTGTCCCCTTCTGAAGCTACTCATATGATTTCTGCAGCTTTATTGGCATCACTCTTTTGCTACAAAAACACTTGTAGCCAACATATTCATCAATGACCTGGATGAAAGGACAGAGTGTACACTCAGCAAATTTGCTGATGATACAAAACTGTGAGGAGTGGCTGATATACCACAAGGCTGTGCTGCCATTCAATGAGACCTGGACAGGCTGGAGAATTGGGTGGAGAGTAACTTAATGAAGTTCAACAAAGGCAAGTGTAGAGTCCCACACCTAGAGAGGGATAACCCTGTGCACCAGTACAATTTGGGGGTTGACATCCTGGAAAACAGCTCTGCAGAGGACCTCGGAGTCCTGGTTGACAACAGGTTACCCATAAGCCAGCAATGTTCCCTCATGGCCAAGAAGACCAATGGTATCCTGAGGTACATTAAGAAGAGTGTGGCCAGCAGGTCAAGGGTGGTGATCCTCCCCCTCTACTGTGCCCTAGTGAGGCCACATTTGGAGTACTGTGTCCAGTTCTAGGCTCCCCAATTCAAGAAAGACAAGGAACTACTGCAGACAGTCCAGCGGAGGACTAGGAAGATGATTAGGGGACTGGAGCAGGGACTGGAGCATTTCTCTTACGAGGAAAGTTTGAAAGACCTGGGTCTGTTTAGCCTGGAGAAGAGATCTTATCAATGCTTATAAATATCTAAATGATGGGTGTCAAGAGGATGGGGCGAGGCTCTTTTCAGTGGTGTCCAATGACAGGACAAGGGACAATGGGTACAAACTGGAACACAGGAAGTTCCATCTGAAGACAAGGAAAAACTTCTTTACTGTGAAGGTGAGAGAGCTCTGGAACAGGCTGCCCAGAGAGGTTGTGGAGTCTCCTTCTCTGGAGATATTCAAAATCGGCCTGGATGTAGTCCTGTGCAACCTGCTCTAGGTGAACCTGCTCTGGCAGGGGAGTTGTACTAGATGATCTCCAGAGATGATCTCCAGATGATCTTCCAACCCCTACCATTCTGTGATTCTGTGAAAAAAACAAAACAAAACAAAATAAAAAAACGCCTTAGTTATTTCTGTTAATTGTAGATTCTGCTATGCTTTGCTGAAAGAGCCAGCAATGTGCGCTTGCAACACAGAAGGCCAACAGTATCCTGAGCTGCATTAAGAGAAGCGTGGCCAGCAGGTCGAGGGAGGTGATTCTCCCCCTCTACTCCTCTCTCGTAAGGTCCCACATGGAGTACTGTGCCCAGTTCTGGAGCCCCCAACACAAGAAAGACATTAAGCAGCTAGAACAAGTCCAGAGGAGGGCCACCAGGATGATCCGTGGGCTGGAGCACCTCTCCTATGAAGACAGGCTGA
>NW_010312623.1:7833-9260 GCF_000700745.2 Antrostomus carolinensis
TTTCATAAGGGCAGTTAATGACAAAACAAGGGGAAATGGCTTTAAGCTGAAAGAGGGTAGGTTTAGATTAGATATTAGGAAGAAGTTCTTCATTGTGATGGTGGTCAGACACTGGAACAGGTTACCCAAGGAAGTTGTGGGTGTCCCCTCCCTGGAAGTGTTAAAGGCAAGGTTGGATGAGGCTTTGAGCAACCTGGTGTAGTGGAAGGTGTCCCTGCTGATGGCAGGGGAGTTGGAACTAAATGATCTTTAAGGTCCCTTCCAACCCAAACCATTCTATGATTCTATGAAAAGTCTTAAGAGTCACTTTGCTACACATAATTGAAACACCTTTGTTCTATGATCCTCTGCATCATTCATGTAGCTGACCCTGTTGAAACAATATGGGAAAGAGAGTTCTGGTTTAAGATTCTACTGCATTAATATTATATACATACCTAACTAGCTGAAAGTAACGCAAAAGAAAAATATTTCTGACTAATGAAAGTTTAATATGAATGGAATTTTTCTGTCCAACTGACAAACCCAGTGTTTTCTGTAGTTATTCCTGCTAAGTAAACCATGAAAAAAAAAACCCATACCAAACAACCCCAACTCCTCGAAACAACAAAACCCACTCTTTTTGTATGCAATCAATCAATCAACCAAAAATAATATTCAATCTTCAATTTTCCTGTTGTTCTTACAGCGTTGCACCACCTTCTGAAATGATATTACTTGATTTTTACTTCAAAGTAAAAAAACTAGAAGAGGAAAACCTGCAGTGGATTTCCTAGAAAATTCAATTCTTCTTTCCTATGTTCTCCAAAATCTGAGCAAAGTTGTAGACTGCTTTTCACATCTCACCACCTCACTTCCTTCCCATTATTTTACTTACAATACCTTTAAAGGATGTTATATTGCTCCAGAATAAATGGTGAAGCAAGAAACATATATGGCTTGTTCTCTTTCTTCCACTACAAGTTTACTTATCCTTTTTCTCTCCACTATATCCCTCCTTAATTTTTTTTCTGACCCTAATATTTTATTGATTTTACTTCTGAGCAAATATTTAATCATGACTGAGTACAAGCCTTAAATGACAACACGAAGTTTGGTCTGCTATAAACTTTACAAGTAAATTTGTGAGAATTACTTAGGTAAACATATGAAAACATTAAAGCCTGACTTATATGGATTAAATGACAGTTAAGTGACTATATATCTTTGAAAATATGAATTTTAAGTTCTTTTTGCCTCAACATTCTAACTCTGAAATGGTTCCTGCAGAAGCTGAGATAGCGGGTAGATTGGTACTTCTGTATAGGGATCTAGACCTTTCATAAAGAAATAGGTTCTCAAGCATGACGTCTACACTAACCTAGACTTGTTTGGAGCTAAGAGAGGCTACCTCAGGGCCTTGCTGAAAACAGTTCTACTATAGTTCA
>NW_010312623.1:9284-22798 GCF_000700745.2 Antrostomus carolinensis
TGAATAACACAGAGATCATTTATGTAGGGAGATTGTTCTTCAGATATCAGTTCTCTATATGTAGTTGTCCATGAGTACTGAGTTCTTCCTGTCATCCTCTTTCGGCTGATTCAGTATCTTGGTTTTGAAATCCATATTAAAACCCCCGGTTAAAAGAGATAGTTGGTCACTCAGGTCTGACTAGCAATTCTGATTTGTATAAACATAAAACATATCTCCAGACTCAAATGATTTGGAAAATTTAAGTTAAAAAAATACTGTGGTTCAATAGTATTGATTATCTCCCTAACTTTGGTACTTACTGCAGATTCATAGCTCTACCTTGCCATCTTCCTTCAGACATGTAATATGTCCTCTGTAATCTTGACTGATAGGCTCAGTTACAATGGTAAGATAACTCTATTATTAAGAAGAACTCTAGTATAATAAATCAAACTATAAATAACCTTAAAGGACTTTTCCACACAGAGCTGTGCTTAACGTATGCTTTATTAAGTAGAGTTTATAAATTATATATTCCCTCTCATTCTCAACATCTCAATTTCACCTTATGAGACCCATTTCAAAAAACAGTATAATGTCAACTTAATCAAAAATGTCTCATGAAATATATAAAATTATATATTTCATAGAGATGGGATTAAAATTCCTGTTAGAATTTAAAATTTTAATTATCTCCCCAATTTTGAGTTATTCAATAATAAACAGCACAGCAAACCATACTATTGTTTACTGAGCTAATTTATCTGTGCAATTAAAAATATTATAATAATCTAATACTTTTTTTTTAA
The DNA here is from genome assembly GCF_000700745.2 of Antrostomus carolinensis. Lineage (NCBI taxonomy): Eukaryota > Metazoa > Chordata > Aves > Caprimulgiformes > Caprimulgidae > Antrostomus > Antrostomus carolinensis. The sequence continues at coordinate 10,076 of NW_010312623.1, forward strand.
AGAGATAGAATTCTCCTTAAGCAAGAATGCTGTCTATTGTGAATAAAGACGGGCTGTAAAAGAAGACTCAAATTCTAAACTTTGCCCTTAAGAGTTAAATCATGTGAGGTTTTAGTTTCTGAATCCCTGGAATTGAATTAGCTCCTTTGGCTTCGGCTCATATTTCCCAGATCAGGCTTTAGTTAACTAAGTTTATATTCTGTCCCTTTATCGGAATATTAAAGCATCTTACATATCTACTAAGGAGAAGACAAAAAGTTCTCTGTTTTTTGCTTTTCATCCCTCCTGACAGCAGGAACTGATTGGCTTATTTTTTGGTTTTGGTACTTCTAGGTGGGGGAAGTAGGTTTCATTGTTTTGTTCTGAAGGTACTGAAATTTATGGTCACTTAGATTTACTCCAGATGTGGTTCTACAGTTGTGGGCAGCTGCCAAAAAACCTTTAGCAGCTGTGCAAATGCTTATGACCACTCAGGGAGAAGCAGTCTCTCAGGAAATTTCAGTCAATCTCGCAGAGAATGGAAGCTTTGAATTTAACACCATATTCATTGGAAAGCAAGTGCTGTGATCTCAGATACTGGTAGTTCAAATACCTTTTATAAGTTTTTTCTTTTAGATGAACTTTTGGATGACTAGCTTTCTGTAAGATCATTATTCATGATAACAGAACTTTCATTGAAACACCGCTATATATGGTATCTATTAGAGCAAAAAAATCTTAAAAATTCAGATACTGTACCTGTCCAGTCTAGGCATAAATTGAAGTACTATTTCTCTTTTATTTTTCCAGACCAAGACTCAGCAGCTCAGTTTGCTAGCAAAATCAGAAGAATATATATTGATGTTAATAAATGGGCTTTATTTTTTTTTATCTTTTTTGCATGACTTTAATTGTAAACATGAAACAAATAACACATGAGAAAGAATTTCTTCCCCTTACTTGTGCAAATCAGATATTTCAGGCTAGTAGCTGGGACAATGGATAGAAAAATTAAGAGTTTGAAGATCTGCAACACAGGTTGCTATAGAGGGGATAATTTAATGTAAGTTATTTCCTTATATTAAATAAAAAGTAATTTGAGGATGTTGTGATAAAACAATATCTTCTAAAAATTTTATAATTTACAGTGCAATTAAAACCACTAAACTTGAAAATCAATAATATTTTACAAAGATAAAGACAAGCATAAATATATAATGCTCTCCTAACCTTTTAGTCTGTGCCTGTATGGGAATATTAATAGGGGATTCTCTGTTGCCTGGGAGAAAAAAAGCACCATGCTGGAGGTCGATTTTCTCCTCTTAGACTGAGATTCGTTGTCTGAGTTTCTCACCTGCATTTCTGGCACGTATCTGGCCTTTTGCCTTCAGTTGCAGTCACAGAGTTTTTATTTGCATGCTTTCTATGTGGGCTTAAGGAAGAGAAAGGCTATGGTTAGACACACAACTACCTATTTACACCAAAGTATTCTTAATCAGCAGTCCTTACAAGTGCTGTATAAAGACTGCAGGTTTATTCACATGCTAACAGCTACTGCCAGTTCATCTATACCCTAGACAAACGCATATGTTGGAAATCTTACTAATGTTTCTAGGAAAAGGTCAGTCCTTTGTCAATAAACATGAGCTTTCAGGTACCCATAATAGCTTATCTAGTTTGTCAGTTAATCAGGCTGAGTCCTCACAGAGACATAGAATCACAGACATTATGACATTATCTGTATTCAGTGTTTCATCTTAGAATCACAGAATGATAGAATGTTGTGAGTTGGAAGGGACCCACAAGGATCATCAAGTCCAACTCTTGTACTAGCATAGGACAGTTGCAAGATTCAGACCATGTGTCTGAGGACATGGTCCAAATGCTTGAATATTGTCAGGCTTGGTGCCATGACTACCTCCCTGGCAGTAGCAGTGCTCCACCATCCTCTGGGTGAAGAACCTTTTCTTAATGGCCAACTGAAATTTGCTCTGGCGCATCTTCCTCCCTCTTCCTCTGGTCTTATCATTGGTCACAGGATAGAAAAGATCAGGACCAGCCCCTCTTCTTCCCCTTGTGGGGAAGATAGGATATTTAGAATTTTATTAGGACTGATGCAATGAGAACACTGCTATATTAATTCCAAGGTATTCAAGTCCAGTAAAGTCCAGTCAGATTTTGCTGCTTTTGGTCAGAAAAAAAGTCCAAATAATTGAGCCTATTTAATGTCAGGCCAAGATCATGGATAGCTTTCCTAGAGCTTTCTTCACTGTGCTGCTTTTCAGTCTTGTGGTTGTTCATAGTGATAGAACTCTTTGACTTTGTGTGAGATACTGTGGCAAGGAAACTGAATTAAATGTTTGCAAGCATGCATAAGTACTTTTGCAGCATGGTTTCAAGTTTCGTTGGCTGGATGTCATGCAGTCTTCAGAACTGTCTGTGCAGGAGAGGGGTGAGATTACTAAGATGATGCATTGGATGTAATTTCTTCTCTAGTGTAACCTCACGTACATGACTCTTCAACACAATTGAATATATTTCTAGAGCCCGGCCAGCATCAAGGGAAGGCAGACACTGAGACAGTTTGAAAAAAAAGAAAGTAGTAGTGTGATGATCAGTGATTTTCTCCAAAGGGAAAAGAATCACTGCAATCTTAGCCACTCCCATAAATACTCAAATACCATAGCCTTCAGTCTGTTTCAAATAGCAGCCAAAGAGTGTCATATCCCACACACTGGGATGTGAGGTGGGTGAATATTTTGAATTCCCTGACAGCCTGTGTTCTGGAGAAGAGGCCAATCTCCTAGTAAAATCACTGCAAAAGACTAGTGGCTGATCTCTTAGTAGAGTCATGAAGGAAAAAGAACTGGTCTCTGCTCGGCAGAGCCATGGAACGGATCAAGTCACGACAGTGACTCAGTGAGAAAATTTCACAGGTAGCTTTATTAGCCGACAAACCTTGGTAAAAAAGTAGAGACAATCTGGCAACAATTAACTGATAACCTTCAGTGAGCAAATAAAGGCACTTTGGTGATGATACTATTTTCCTAACAACTCATAATATATGTGAGAAGAAGAGAGTAGGAAAAGGAAAAGAAAGATGAGAGAAAGGGATAGAGAGAGAAAGTGTCACCACCTGTGGATCCTGTGTTGCCATCGAGTAGCAAGCTTGTTTCTCAGGTGATGGGTCAACACTGACATAAGTGGTGTGTTGTCTTTTTATAGTCTTTATTACAGCTGCACCTTTGGTTGTTCCAGAAGGTTCTCATCTCTGATCTGTGCCTGCATAGTAAGGCAAGTTTTTCCTCTGGGCAACAACAGAAGAAAGTAAAAGAGAAGCAGCCTGCTGCCTAACCTCCACAGAGGTCACCCTGCCTCTCTCCCAGCTCCTCCCCCACAAGGCACGTCACTCGAGTTGTTTGAGACATCTTCTTTACCATCTTTTGTGACGAAGAGGAATTGAGTTCAAAATTGTGATACACATAGAACAGCAGGCAAGAGACTTCGCCAGTACACAACCACAAGTACCAGGCTAGACCTGTCAAAGCATCTAAACCAGACAGAAGGAGTCATCTGAGCTCTTTACCTTGCTGGCCATCTGAGTCTTGTTTCACAAGAAGGACAGCAATTGTATACTTCAAGGGGAACTTTCATAAATTTGGTTGTCTTAGAAACAGACTCATTACTTCTGGCATTGTACACAAGAGTAATGGTGTACACTGTGACATTGTCAGCTCAGTGCCAACAGAATAGAACTGACAAAATAATAGGTGGACCTGACATACTCCTTGGCCAAGATGAGCTTGTCATAATCCTTAACTGAACTGAACAGATTCTGTGAATTTGGATTGAAACTGAATGCCCACGTGGTTGCCCTGTTGGATTCTCTGATCCATCTTGTCAAATGTCTTTTCCTAGTCAAGGGACAGGCAAAAAAAGAGAAAGATTGTCTTTATCATCGGTAGAAGCACCAGAGTCAAGATCAGGACTCCCCTTCGTCAGCTTAACTCCTGTTCCCTCTTAGATGTGACACAGTGGTGGTAGGCACTCTTGTAAATGGTTGTCTGTCAGTCAAAATGCTGAGGGAAGAATTCCCATGAAGATGTAAGGAAGGACTGGAGTAGAGGTTAGGTTTTAGAAGGAGGAAAGAAAAACTACAGCTGCTCAAGCAGGGCACACTGAATCTGCGGCTGGAATCAGAGAGAAGCAAAACTGGGAACAATGGGAAAACAAAAGAGGAAATGGAGAAAATAATAGAAAGATGGAAAAGCCTAGGGTGGAAGGGACATCTGAAGAACATTTGTTACAAACTTCTGTTGAAGGCAGGGTCTTAGATAAGATTATGACGGCCCTTGCCAAGCCAAGACCTGAATGTTTCCAGTGACGAATAGTCCACCACTTCCCTGGGTAACATATTCCAATGTTAAAATGTTCTTACAGTGAAGAGTTTTTTTCTTATGTCAACCAGATTTTCCTCTGAAGCCATCTGTGCTCATTGCCTGTTGTGTTGTACATCCTTGTGAAGAGAAAATCCCATCTTCTCTGAACTTAAACTTACTTTGAGCTATTGTCAGACTGTGATTTTCCCTAAGCCTTCTCTTCTATTGGCTGAACAAATCCAAATACTTCAGTCTTTCCTCATATGTCAAGTTACCTAACAGCATAGCCACCTTGGTGGTTCTCCACTGGACCCTTTCTATTTTATTAGTTTCTCTTTGGAAGTGTGGACAACCAAAACTGGGCATAATATTCTAAGGAGTCTAACAAGTGCTGAGTACAGTGGAATAGTCACACCCCTTGATCTCCTGGCCAAATTCTAGCTCTGATTAAACCCAGATTTGCCTTCATTGCTGCAAGGGCCTTCTGCTGACTCACACTCAACTCGCTGTCTCCTGGGACCCCCAGGTCCTTTCCAGCAGGGCTACATTGCAGTCAGATCCCAGCCAGTTCTGCTGTCTGGGATTGTTCTGTTCAAGGTCCAAGACTTCACATTACCTTTATTAAACTTCATTCAATTCCTGTTGGCCAGGAATTGTAATCTAGTCTGTCTGTATGGTGGCTCTTCCTTCCAGCATATCTACCTCTCCTCACAGTTTGGGGTCATCTACAAGCTCGGTGAGAGTGCATTCTGTCCTGTTAAACATATCACTTGTAAAGATGTTGAATCTAGTATCATCCTACAAGGAACTCCACTCATAATAAGCTGCCAGTTTGACCTTGAGCCATTAACCCTTTGAACTCAGCAGTTTAGCCAGCTTTCCACTCATTTTGTGTCCCACCTCTCCAGTTCATACCTTTTCAGCCTGTCCACAAGAATTTTGTAGGAAGCAGTGTAAAACAGCCTAATAAAAAACTCTCCTCTAATCTACTAAGCAAGTCATTTCATCATAGAAGACAATCTGGTTGGTTAAGTATGGTTTACTTTTAGTAAACATGTGTTGGCTTCTTCCATAAGTCTTCTTATCTTTCCTGTGCCTGAAAATAACATCTGCCATTATGGACGTGTTCCATAATTTTTTCAGAAACTGAAATGTGGCTGCCTGCATCCAGATGCAGGGAGGAAGTAGAAAGGATAAACTTGGGAAGACAGAAGATGTACAACAGCAAAGGGAGAAGGAAGAGAGAACCTGGGACAGTAAGGAAGGGGCACATGTGGAGCTGGAGAAAAGTAGAGGCAGCAATAAACAGGGCTGCTGTAGAAATATAAGGGATACTGCCTTTTATTCCGAAACCCCTAAACCCTTCTCACAGCAGTGTGTGGTGGAGAATCTGTGAGCAATGGGAGCTGTTTTTCTGGGTGAAGTAGGAAAAATATTGTTCAAAGTGATGTGGAATGCACCTGTGAACCTTAGAGGTCTCAAATCCTGCAACAAGGGCTACACAGCTACAGTCTAGGAAATGGTCATGGTGTAGCAGTCTAGGGGGTAATAAGTTCATGGCACTCATGGCAGCAGCAGTGAATGCTCCAACAGTGACGTTAGTGGTGTTATAGGTGGTAGATTTCTCTTTCTGCTTTTCCTCATATGGCAAAGCAGAGAGAGAAGTTCGCTGGTTGGAGCTCTGGCTGCCACTGTACCTCTGCATGCCCTGCCCTGACTAACAAGAAGTGGCTTTTTTAATAAACTTTTTCCTTTATTAAACACTGTTAGAAAATAATTCATTTGAGAAAAATGCATAGTCAGGTGGTTGGAGAAAGGAAGTTTTGAGATAAACTGAATATGAAAATGCAATAGCTTTCAGGAAAAATTATGCAGCAGAGAAAATGTGAAGGAAGAGCCTAACATTTTCTGTCTTACTTTCTAATATGCTGGATTTCTGTAACATGGTTTGAATTCATTCTCTCAATAGAGCCAGTCAATTTCTAAGGCAAGATTACATTAAAAACTTTTATCACAGTTACCAAGTGATTTGCATCTTAGACTCCTTTTAATTTCTTTCCAGGGTCTCACTGAGGTGAAAGACATGACCCGCTAAATATCATTCTGGGAGGAAACTCAGGCTTCCCCCACTCCCAGCAGATTTTTAGGTTACGGTCTCCTGTTTTCCAATCAAGAGATCAAATTGCAATTGTTAACATTAAGGTTGTTTTCTCTGTGAGCTGTCAGAAGATGCTGACATACTAATCCTAATTTCCTATCCTATTACTAGCTGAAAAAAAAGCTAGTTTACTTGTAATTTAGCAGTATGCAACTTTCAAACCCTTGTCATCTCTCATGGACTTAGTTTCAGCTTCATGTCATCCACTAAAAATGCCAAACTTTTCCTGGGCTCAAGTTCTCCTGACAGCCATATTTTTATCCTGTTTCTCTTTTTGAAAATAACAGAATAATAGCTGAAGTCACAGCCTCAGTCAGTAGCTTCCTCATAATTTTCCATTTTATTCCTTACAGTAACACTTTATTACTCCCAAGTCTTCCTCTTTTTCTTTCAACATCCTTAACTCTCTGAAGTCAGGTAGGTAACATCAGAAACAGACAAACTAAGAGGCCAGAGATATCTATAAATTGAAAACACATTAGTCCTTCATACTCTCCAACAAGCAAGATAGAGAGAAGGATTTTTTAAGTTAGTATTAATCTCATAATATTAATGGAGACTCTGAAATGCTAATGGAAATAATGAAGTATTTTCAGGACAATTTAATAGAATTTGCTGAATCAGATGTACCACATTTACAAGGAGTATGGGTAAGCTGCAGCAATATTAGGAAGTCTAAGACAGTATTATCTATTCTTTTGTTTCTATGGTAGCCTTTATGACATTTTAGGATTTTTTAAAGCATTTAGATAACTTTTTTTCTTTACCTCATGAAGATTTCAGTTTAATTGGAACACCTGTAGTAACTGTGGAAGGGGAATGGGGGGAAAGGACAGATAGGTGCCATCCTAGCGTGGTATATATAATTCAGGACTAGGGGCATTTCAGTACTATTTTTCCCATAGACTGGATCAAAGACTGTGGGGCTGCCAAAACACTCTCACCTTATCTCAGCTACTAAAGTGTTCAAAAGGAAAAGCCATGTTTAAGGTTACTAAGACACCATACTTCCAAGAAGCTGCCTGTCAGGTTGTCTGCACTGAGCTTTGAGCTCACTTACAAATGCAGTAGTGATAACAATTTCAAACATGGTTTGGTTGGTCAGATGACAATGTCAAAGTTTCCAAAACTCTTTTCAGGCATGATAGTTGAGCTGTAATTATATGTAACAAAGACTTTTGGAAAATGTGTTTAAAACAGTGTATCTTATTGAAGCTAGCATTACTTGTCAAGTAGGTTCAGATTTGTTATTTAAATATGGCTCAAAGCTCAAAGTAGACTGAAAGAGACAGGCTGTCTCATAGTAATACTCTGGAACATTTTATTTGGTATTTATAAATTATGAGGATGAGACAAAAGAGACCTTATTGTGAATTTTGAAATACATATTCATTTCATACAAGATAATTCACTCACAGTACAATTTTTAGTCTTTGAAAGGCAAAAAATTTGATACAGCTCTGGGGTTTTTTTTTGTTCTTCTCTTTCTTAGTACAGTTTGTGTTGTTCAGATGTCCAAAAATATCAAAACTCTTACTAAGGATGCCCAAAAGTCTTAGGCTATTTTTATGTTCTGTTCATCTCTAATTAGGACCCTAAATAATCTGAAGTGGCTTACACAAAAGTAAATGAGTACTTTGTTTCCAATGTAACTAGTCTAGCCAATGATTTGTTAGTTATAAGAGTAATTTTTTTAGATATTTTTTCTAGATTTTTTTTTAAACACCAAAATATTTACCTGTTGTCCCACTGTTTTTTCTTACGCTGTGAAGATTCAAAACAAGTTGTAATTGTAGTACTTGACATTCAGAACTTCTCAGCAGCAGGAGATTAAGAACTACATTTAAAAAAAAAAAAATATAGGTATAAATGTATGTCTTATTTTAAAATTATCAAAGTATATGAAAGCTTTGTTATAACAATGTTCCAAGAAATATTTTCTATGTATAATCAGGCATATGTCAGATATGTTAGATAGCTGACATCCTACATTTTATTAGGCAGTGAAATGAGGAATTTAGAAGACAGACTGTATCAGTAAGTCTGAACTTTTTACATACTTTACCGAAGAATATGTTCTAGTGCTATGAATAACTTTTAGTTAAACCTATCTTTTATAATACAGGTCCTGTAAGTACTTTCATATTTTTATAGCAGTTGCACACTCAGCTTTATTGAATCATGAAATGTTGTTTAGGGTTCTAAAGAGTCAACCTTCATACAGAAGCTACAATATGCACATTAACATGAAATTTGTATTTAATTGTTCATTATATAAAAGAATTTCCAGATTAAAACGTTAAAACCACTAGGCTATACCCTTCTAAAAACTTTTCCCTTATTTCCAAAAATCATGAAGAAGGGGAATAACATGTCATCATGTTATTATTCACACCACAATTTGTCTTCTGGAAGAAATTCTTTATTTATCCCTGAAAAGAATATAGATAGTCATTTAGGATGTAACTGCTACATGTCTGTCCTCCTTGTGACAGTTGCCTGCAGGGTGAAAAGTCTCAATAGATGTAGGATTGAGTAGGCATTACCCAAGGGAACAAAACAAAAAAGAATTATCATAAGGAAGTTAATAAAAAAAAATTATTAATGTGCTGTTCCTCTCAGTCTATAACTGTAAATGCTATTACTTAAAATCTAGAATTATAGTCAAACATAGCTTTACTTTTAAAAGGTTGTATCACCTATGAACAAATGTCATTGTGTAAGGGGACATTATTATCAAGGCTGCCGGAACAACTGTGGCGCATCAGACAATATATATATAGCCATTCATCCTACACCAAGAACACAACAGAGATATACAGATAATTATGAGGCAGTGCTAATTGACTGGAAAATCATTTGGCTGGCTGTGTGTCTTCAAAGCTAAAAGAGGCAGAGTAAGAGACATCTGTCCTTTGCTTACTATACAAGTGGTCTATTAAATATCAGCTTCAATTCATAGTCTGGTTCTCATTTTCAAAGGTTCTTGACCTGTCTATCTTGAGTACTTCTTCCAGCACTCCAGCCATACCACAACTCACAAGTTTGACTCACAAAATTAAAAATCTGTCAGTAACAAGAATCCTTGAGCTAGAGACTGAAGCTACTCAATCAAAGTCAGCAATGTAAATAAGCAATATTTTGAAAGATTCAAATTTGAAGCTGAAAGAATTCTTTGATAAATGGTATGTAGTAGATATGGCAAATCTAAAATAGTAGTTATTAAAACTTTTTATGTAATCCTTAAAAAAATCACTTTAAGGGGTAGGAGAAGGTGAACACAGACATTGTCTCTAGGTAGGGGCCTACTGACTCTGTGCAGCTGCCTAACCTATTAAATGCAGCAAATATCAGAAAGTTGTCCTGTTCTGACCAATCTTTGCTTCAGGCAGAGTTGGCATGCAGTGTCTGGAAATGACGATAGCAATATTCTGGAAGTGACTACTCGTCTAAGTCCAGATGAAAAAGGGTAAAATGTCATGCCTTCTACTTTTGAAAGGGGACTGTGAACTATGTAGTAGAATTATTTAGTGACTTTTTACCCTTTCTTGAATAACAACTTTTAGATTAACTTACAGGGCTGGTCAGTACAGTAGAAGAATTTTAACTTAGTAGAAGTACAGGAGCAAAGAAAGAGTAAGGTAATGTGGATCCCTGTGAGATGGCCGCACACAAAGTTAGAAAAGAGGAGATAGGTACACAAAATTTTATTTGAAAGATTTTATAGCATTCAGAGCCTGCTACCACTTCAAAATGGATGTTCTATTGCTGTTGTCCACTTCTTAAGGCAAAGTTTTTAAAATTCTAGTCGGCAAAGCTTTTTAAATTATAGTCAGCAAAGCTGAAATCAGATAAAATGACAGTACACAGAAATAAGTAGCTGATTCTATCAGCACAATAAAATTCAAATCTGATTCAGCCACTGCAACTGATATATTATAGGTCATATTCAAATAAGGCTACCTACTGTTGTGCCCATATAACTCTGGAAAAACAAGAACTGAAAAATCCAGTAAAAATTCTGATTTGGTCATATATGTTCTAACTTGAACTTTAAATTATCAGTTGGTGGTACTGTGAACACAGGCAAAACAAATAATTCCATAAAACATACAAATGATTTCTACTAAAAGTGGGTTTTGTATCTTCTTACAGGAACTTCTTGCAATTACAGTATCAGTAATTAGGGGTTTTATTTGCAACTTTATGAATCTAAATAATATTTAGGTTAAGAGAAGACTTTTCCATTGAAGCTCTTGGAAGCAGTTCCATTCAGAGAAGGAGAAATATTTCCACAATGATTTCCACAAAGAAACCTATAAGGAAGGAGAAATCTACTTGGCCTTCTCTTAAAAAGCATCTAGTGGATGGGCTCAGACCTCCACTTTAGGGGAAAAAAAAAAAAAAAACTAAAATAAAATATGTATAGGTACCAAGAACAAAACAAAAAGTCACAAACCAAAATAAACCAGAGCAAAGTTAACCCTTAAAATCACAGATAGATAGATAACTGTAAATTAAAGTGCTAAACTGGTGTGGTGGGTTAACCTTCACTGGATGCCAGGTGCTTACCAATCTGCTTGTATCACTCCCCTTCTCAGAAGGACAGGGAGGGGAGAAAATAAGCTAGGGAAAAAAAAAAACAACAAACCCAAAACAACAACAACAACAAACCTCAAAGGTCAAAATAAAGGCAGTTTAACAGGAGCAAAAAGCAAAGGTCATGTGTGGAAGCAAAGAAAAAACAAAATATTTATTCTCTACTTCCCATCAGCAGAAAATGTCTAGCTATTTTGTGTGAAGCAGGGCTTCAGTACATGTAGGACAAACGTTGTAAATAATGAATGGCCCTGCTTCCCCCTCCATTCTCCTTGTTTTTATTGCTGAGCAGATGTCATATGGTATGGAATATGCCTTTGGTCAGTTTGGGTCAGATGTCCTGGCTGTGTGCCCTCCCAAGATCTTGACCACCCTCAGACTATTGGAGGGGGTGGAATACTGGAGTGACAGCCTTGATGCTGTGGGAGGACTGCTTGGCAGTAACCAAAACACTGGTGTGTCATCAGCACCTTTCTAGCTACTAATAAAAAACACAACACTGTGAGGGCTGCTATGGGGAAAACTAACTCCGTCTCAGCCAAACCCAATCTAACTCCGTCTCAGCCAAACCCAATAATAATGATATTTTCTTATTTATTTGTTGGATTTCACTCCTTCTGGACAATTTAAAAGAGTAAGTTTTAATCATTCTGAATTTCTTGTTAGCCAAACCAAACCTTTTCTTTACTATCATTAAACATCTGTAAATCTTCAGAACTCGACAAACATTAAGTGGCACAGGATGGAAATATTATGGGATGTTGTTGATAACATTTTGCTAGTGCATAAATGTCCAATGCCAAAACAAAAACAAAATTCCCATCTTATGTGAAACGCAAAGTGTTTTTCTGCTGACACCTCCTGCTGGGCTCTGAAGCTAACACCCACTCTGAGTAATACCTGTGTGGTAAATTATTTGCCCAGTTACCAAGCTGACTGAAAACATTTTAGATACATTACTATAAGCAATAATTTTTATACTGTTGTCAATGAAAACATATCAAAATTAATCAAAGCATTCCTGTTCTTGCAGAAGACACAGGGCTTTTTCAAATCCCAAATATGAATTTCCTTGACACTTGACATCTTTAAAAAAAAAAAAAAAAAAAAAAAAAAAAGAAGGAAAGAAAAAGACCAAGAGGCCATCACTATCTTAAGCTGCTTAGAGATAAGGAGGTATTAAAAAATAGAGTTCTGTGACCTGAGGTCATTAATTGATTGTTAGACCAAAAATGAATCTGTGAATAACTGCTTTGATTCCCTGTATCATCACAAAAGCATCCTTCCCACATAACGAGTATACTGATAGGAAAGTTTTCATAGCCGTTTTATCACTCCTTTTACCTCAAGCACTACAGGTTTTGGGCTAACACGAGGTACAGTTCACTAATATACCCTGTATCAATGCACTGACCTTTTACTGTGACTCCTAGCTCCAAGAAGAACTCAGACATACAATAAGAGTTTAAATTTGAGAGAAGTTATTTTCCACATCTCTCTTGTTGCTGTTTGGAGGTCAATTGGTTGCAGTGGGGAGAGTAAAGGATATTTCTAATCATTCTTAGAGCAATGTATTCTGTTAGAGGGCAGTGATATTAAGTAGGAATG
>NW_010312623.1:22834-32492 GCF_000700745.2 Antrostomus carolinensis
GGAAACAGATAAAATGTAATGAAAGTTGTACAGCATAAAGATTTTAACTAAACATTTACTACTTCTGGACTGTTGAAATGGCTTAACAAGCTATGGGTTGACCTGTGAAACCTGACATTCCAAGGGACTGAGATTGACAGTTGGGTTGGGAACAGTAACCCTGTTAACCCAATGAGGTTTTCAATTCTGAAGCACACAGCAAAGAAACAGTCCTTCTCATTTTCCTGGGTGGAAGTAGTTAAAAGGAGAGCACCCAAGTTTGAGCAGCCTTGACCATTAAGGTAACATATAAAATTGGTGCATAATGATGAACATTACTGGAATCTATCACCAAGGGAAGCGTGAAGCAGATGTATGGGATGACTATCCTTTACTGTGAACACTGGTGTTGAACATATTATACAAAGACACCACTATGTAACAGAAAAGAATAACTACACACACATTTCCACAGGGATTCCAGAGACTATTATGAATCATCTTCACATTAAATATTGGAAAACCATTTGAACTTTTCACCTACTGTCATATATAATCGCTCGATTTTCATTAAATTTACAATGATTGTACTCTGACATGATCATAGTGATGATTTTAAAGAATATCCCAAACAATTTTCCAGGAGTAGTAATCTAAAAAAAGTGAACTGCAAATGACTGTTGCATTTGTAGATGGTAGCATTCACTGCTGCATTCAAATTCAGTCACTCCATTGTGTATGGAAGAACAACAATGGCCTTACCAAAACTACCTATGATATAAATGCCAAGAGATGCTCTGTACAGCAGATTAAGTCATCGTATATATTTAGGGAATCAAAGTGATATCTGAGCATATGTTAAGCAATTTATAGCTGAGAACCGCATTATGGAGCCCCTACATCTGTATTATGAGCACAGAAACACAACTGACATTTTCTATCCCTTTGGGAAGAAACATTCCTTTACCTAAAGATATTTTTATTTCCTCCCTCCCCCAGTCTCTCCTTCTACCTATCCTCCTTACACAACAAATAGCTTGTAACCACCTCTAGATACTTTGTGTGTTGGGAGAAAGGAAGTAGAACAAGGAACTTTATTTCTTATTAAAGAAATGGACCAAATGAAGTTAAATTAAGGAAAGAAGTAGAATGGCAAACATTTTCACTTTTTATGCCTTTTATGCCTTCCTGTGGCTTAATCAAAATACTTCAATGAAATACATGTGAGAAAAAGTTAGATGACACCAAACATTTCAGAAGAAGAAAAAGGAAGTATTTATCAGTTAAATTATGAGTTGCTAGTTAACCACTTAGGCTTCAAATGTTTCAAGCTAAAATTTATAAACCTTATGTTAAGACCTTTTCTTTAGTATCTGTGAATCAGTGAATCACAGACAAGACTGTTCTCTCTCTAGTCAGCTATGCACCGTTAAGATCATCTGTAAACCACCATTTCTTCTTAAGTCTAGAAGATATATGTGAAATAAAAACATAACTACTAACAACTTTAATACCAACAGACACTATTCTGAAAAGAATAATTTTTTCTTATGTCTTTTAAAATGCTCGGTCTGATTGCGTTTGGAATACAAAAATATAGAATAGGATGTTTGTATCTCCTTCGTAAAATGTGGTGGAGAATTCAGGCTCTTTTTATTCATTACCTTCTCAAAGAATGCCTCAGTGAAGTAGAACATGTGGCAAGCTAGTTAAAAATTAGGGTCTTATGCAAAAGTGCATTACTTACCTGTTCCCCTTCACAATGTAAATTCTCCAAATTGTACATGGGTTAATATCTCTCACAACTAAATAAAACCAAAAAAGATATGTTCTTGGAAGAATTTAGAACCTTGAAAATCTGGCTTAAAAAATCAACAGTGGGATTATTTTGACCTGAACTTTTCTTTTTTTAACATTAGGGAACAAATAACAAAAAATGAAACAAGGACAGCAAAGGCAGAAGAAAGCCAGTAATTGCTGCCATGAACAAAAACGAGTGGTAACTAAGGAATTTCTGCTCCTCAGATCAGTACAATGAAAGTGCAGGGACTAAGAAAGTCTATATGCACCCAATAATGGATACTACAAATAATGTGTGCAATTCTGTTGTGCTGGCTGGATCCTTCCTATGTTGATGTATAAGTATGTATATTCAAAAAGCTATATGTGCACATCCCAGTAAATCTGAACAATCCTTTCCAAACCACCTTTCCACAGCTTCTACCTTCTGCTCCCTTACGGGCTAGAACTAGTCAAAAAATTAAATATGAATATAATTATTCTCCAATTCTGATTGTTAAAACGAAATTTATAAATCTTCTAAAATTCAACCTGATGTTATAAAGAGGTATTTGCTGAACAGTACAAGTCATCACTGCAAGTCATTATAAAGGTAAGCATACCAAATAGTTATATTCCGTATTTCATATTCCATTACTTTCTGCTTGGTCAAACACATAATAAAAACAGCTTTACTTCTTTTTTTCTGAGACTGTTACCATGAAAAAGGACTCACAAAACACCAAGACAGGCCCAAGCATTACTTTTAAGAATGCTTTATTTCTATTTGACAAAAATATGGCTTATACTTTTTTTGAAGCAGAGTTCAATTTGCACATGACTTCACTCCGCTTCTCCTCATCTTTGGAAGGTAATCACAGGGTCCAGATGCCAAGCTATGAAAGATCTTCTCCTTTCAGTTTCTTTATGAATTAAATTAGATTTTGACTTGAGACATGTGACCGCATTATCTGTTTGAACATAAGGAAACTGCACAAATCCCTCATAAGACCTATGTAAAACTCCTTTTATGATTAAGAACGGGCAATTTTCTCATGTCCATATTTCTTAGAGGGGAATCTATGCTGCCCTTTAAGGAACTTGCAGTCCAGTGCATATTTTTTTCTGGTGCAAGTTGAATTTAGGAATCAGTAGTGAAATACATAATCAATTGGTTATACAGCATAGCAATTAGATCAAGTTTTGTGAAGATTCCCAATGTCATAAAGATGCCACAGTACAGCTAAGGTGGCACAGTAAATTCTGTAAAAATAACTAGGGCTATGCACTTTTTTAGTATGAAAAAAATGAAAGATTTGTCAAATTTTTTTTAAAAGTAACCCAAAACAGAATCCAAGGACTTGAGTCTGAATCTCCATTGTAACTCTGTATCTGTTCTCATACATTTTTCTGCAGCATATATTAGACTTGCAGAAAAAAATATCTTCTCTCTAAGTTCATTTAATGGTTGTAGTATAATGAGGACTTTGAAGTGGACTAAAAAGAAGTAAAGCTGTAAAATGAAAAATAATTTAAACACTTTTATTGCATATAAATATTTAAGTAGTATCTCTGTAGTAAGATAATACTTTGATTAGAAAAATTATAATCCTCAGAGAAGAATTTAGATATTTTAACATCTTTTTTCTGCTATACACTCATTTGTTTTTGCCAGTAAACTAAGCTACCTGACATAATTGAAAAACATTTTCCAAGAGCTGTATATATAATTGCTTTAAAACATTTTTTGTATTTCCAAATTCAGTTTGATTTCATTGAATACTTCACATTTTCTACCTAAAACTCTGAGTAATTTTTCTAGTAGTAAATGCAATTTATAAATGTCGAAGTTGAAAAGCACTTTTAAACTTACTCACAACTTTATTGTTCAAAACAGACTATCATGTAATGGTGAATTTAAAAGTATCTCTGAGACATCAGTAGCAGAAAAAATAATTCCTAATACTTTGACACCCACTCCCCAATACAGCAGTATAATAGATGAAGGTTGAAAAAAAAAAAAAAAAAAAAAGCAAGACTGAGCACTGTGCTTTGTTATCCATGATCCAATAAAGGTGAAATAAGCTGTGAAGGGAAGCATTATAGACTTATGAGCGAGGAGCTAGGAATACTGCCAAGAATAGTTCATGGGGCAGCAAGCAGCTGTCTGAAAATCACTGCTTTTTTAGAACCTTTGGACAGATTTCTAGGCCAGAGGTTCAGAAGCAGCATTACCACTGTCCCTAATCAGTGTTTCTTTGAAGTACCATTTATAAACATTAATCAGCTGCTGCTTAAGTTGGCAACAGTAACAACTCAAGCTCCTAGAAGTACTACGGCACACAATTTGCATTTACTTGTTGACATTTAAAAATGCATTAATTGATAGTTTCCTGTTGCAGGTGGGGGAGAATTTGTTGTGGGGAAGAACCACATAACCATTTTCCCCTTCCTCCCTGGTGCATTTTATACTTCAGGAAAAAGTGTTAGCTCCCACTGATCAGGTAGCCTCTTCTCTGCACCAGATGTCCCACAGAAGTCAGTAGCTAAAGTCTGTAAATTAGTGCAAAGCCTGTGTGTTTTCTCCAACAGTGTCCAACAGATGTGACAGAGAAGGTAAGAACTCAGCCCTTATCTGATTAAATACAAACACTTGTAGAATTAATCTGGGGAAGCAGAGGAAGGCAAACTCTCAGCACTAAGTTCTTAGTCTAATTCCCACAAAACTGTCAGCACAAACCAATCCCGTTTTAGAGACAAGATCCATCAAAAAATACTACAATTTGAAAAGTTAAATATTAGATGTATTTACAACTTTAGTGAGAAAACAGAATGTTTTGCCTCTTTTAGCCATATAAAATTAAGAAACTGAGGCCAGATTTTTTTTAAGAAATCAATTCACAGGATATCTGAAAAAGTCTCACAGGATTCAATACCCAAGAAATAATTTTCAGGGATGGGCCTTCAGAGTAATGATGTAAAATAAGGTTTCTTAACTTCAGAATTAATACCCAAATTATGCAGCAGAGGTTTACATCAGTCTGGTAATATTTAGTCAGTATTAGAGTACATTAAGCTATTTTAAAATAAAATTTAATTTGTTTGGAGTATTTGTCATGTTTTCTTTGTAGGTTTTTGGGTGGTGGTTTGGTTTTTTTTTTTTTTTTATTATATATAATATATGGACAAGAAGAAATGGCCTCAAGTTATGCCAAGGAAGGTTTAGATTGGATATTAGGAAAAAAATTCTTAACCAAAAGGGTTGTCAAGCATTGGAACAGGCTAGCCAGGGAGGTGGCTGAGTCACCATACCTGGAGGTATTTAAAAGACATGCAGATGTGGTGCTTAGGGACATGGTTCACTGGTGGATTTGTTACTGTTAGGTTAATGGTTGGACTCTTAAGGGTCTTAAGGGTCTTTTCCAACCTAAATGATTCTATAGTGACTATCAATTTGTGGGTCTCAAGCTTCTTTGTTGCATGAAGCCCAGTCTGAGATAAGCAGCTAACTGTCAAAGGGAAGAAGGTTGAGGATGGTTAGAATGAATTGCAAAGACTGAAGGCATACTACAGTGCAATGTTACCTGGTTCCTCCTGAATTTTTGCTAGATAAGTAGGCTTGTGTTCTAGGGAGATTCTGTAAGAAATGTTTAATAAGAATGTCTGTATAGTAACTTTATAACCCAAGGTGACAGTACTTCAATCTGACACTCTGTGTAAAGATCTGTCTATTGCATGGATTGTCACCCAGTCCCTGGGCTTTGGTCTTTCATTAGTTATTTTCTGAAATACTAAAGCATATTGTAAATCACTTTTTCTAAGGGGTGATTTTCACAACAATCAACAATATTTTCCGTATATGCACAAGAATGGTTATTCAGCTTTCCAATCAAAATACAAGTTAATGCAAAATAAAATAAACAAAATAACAACAAAAAAACTCCCTGCAAACCCAATATTAAATCATAAATAAAACTTATCATTTCCAATGTTAGCTGTCTTATTTTTTGAAGGAAAATTATATTCTTAGTTTAGCAACTTGGAATCAAAAAAAAATCCCTACATATCTGTTAAACAGAAATAGATAGTAAAGGGAGAAGTCAAATTACTGGGATAGAGTAGAATATTCAGTATCAGAACAAAGTAAAATTCTAGTTTTGATCTTTATCTTCAGGCATTCAGTGATTTTATAAGCCCAGGAGATTTAAATTTCACTGAATAAGTGCAATAAGATTCTAATCAGCATAGGATACAAACTAAAATGAAACAACTATAACTCATGAAAAAATATATAGAAAAAAACCCCTTCTTACTGGGGTGAAATTTTCATGTAATAGAGTTAAAAATGTAAAAGTAAAAAAAAAAAAAAAAAAAAAGGAAGAAGAATAGTCTATGTTGCTGTGGCTGTTCCACTTGCTGCCTAAAAGACTTGATGAGACCTTGGAGCTTATATTACTAGGTACCATTTTTAAAGCTTGGAGTTTAATTCTTAGACAGGATGCAATAACTGATATATCAAATGCAAGTCAGAGAAAAAAGAGAAAGAGGACAGAAACAGTCTTAAGAATGGTAGTACAGAATAGTTACGTGCTTAGATTACATTTATACATGTATATATTATACTGTAAACAAACGTAATCTCCCTAACCAGCATCATCTGGCAAGGTACTGTCATATAAACAGAAGAAATAAGAAAATCGGAAAAGAAATTAATTAAAATTGTTTTTAACCAAGTTGATAAATACCACCCAGAAAATATAATATTTTTTCATAGACTTATTCCTTCTGGTTTTGGTTTGTGGACTCCCCCTCCCACCTGGCAAAAAAAAAGCCCAAACCAAACAATAATTTTGTTTGTCTTTCTAGATATGAAATAAGGGAAACCTCTGACATGTATAAATCCTGTAGTGCATTAAGTTTCCAGTCGATTAGCTTATTTGAAAACATATTTGAAAATGTTGGATAGAGCTATTCAGCCCAATCAAATATTTTTTTACTGCAAGGAGATAGCATATGCCAGTACTAGTGTAAACTTAGGGTTCTTATAGATTTATATGCCTTACACACAGAGGTGAGGGAGAAACAGTTCTTTGAATTTATTGGCCAAGGTTACTTTTAATTTTTGTATGACCTAGAAAGAGTTATTTTAAATCTGACTCCTCTACCACAGTTACCTGATATTCATCCATAATTAAGTAACAAGAATCTTCTGCCTTATGTTAAATTCTCATCCTACAGTAAAGATAAATGTATTCCCAGAATTTCTTATTCAGGGTGTCTGAATACGACTTGATCAGTAAAGTAAGTAAGTAAAATGATATGTGTGTTCTTTAACACAACTACGTTTTTTTGAAACATGGGCAGAAAAGTACTTGTCATTGCTTTATTGTCCTTTATACCCATTGCCTCTTCTTGCCTAGTAATTCTATGACTATGTCATGTTAACATTTTTAACTTCCTTTCTATCTTGCTGCTAAATATAACCTTTAAAGATAAAGGTTCTTAGGAAACTTTCTAATATTTTGAGTTACAAGTGATTTAAACAAGTCCAAACTTGTTATAATTCCTTCCCCTGCATTATTGTGTGCATTCTAAATGCACACAGCATGCAGATGTGTCCTCTTCTGATAAAGACTATGTCAGATGAAAAAGCTCCTGCTACCTTACTCTCCCTTGACTCTCTGATACTATATCCTCCTCCTGGAGATTACCACAGTCTGAAATTTCCTAGCTGAGCTGTGCATTTATTGCTTCCTCAACCTTTTCAATTAAATAAGTTGGTTTAGCTCAGAGAGTTTAAATAATGACTCTGTTCTTGCACATCAAATTTGGATAAAAATGGATTAGGAAAAGATCACACACAATCACACAAACATTTCAGCTGGTGTAGTTGATGAGACAGTAAACCTATTCAGCCAGCCCAGCTGCAGGTATGTCAATGTGTGACAGCATTCTTGAAAGTGTGAGAACTTTATACAACATAAATCACAGATTGAATCACTCCTACTCTCTTAGAAAACACCTCAAAACTCCCTAAAAGAAAAGGCACGAATCATACAAAAAAAAGAAGTGCCAAATTCCAATCTTGTTTACTTTCAGGTATGTCCAAAAATCTAGACATTTAAAATGATACTTTACTGAACTACAATTAGACAGATTGTGTAGTACAAAAATCTGTACATGGATGGCTTCATATATATTACAAATATATGAACAGTGTCCAAACACTTAAAAACTTCAAAATGGCTGAAAGGTTTTGCAACAGTTTGAAAAATCCTATCAACTCTATGATGTGAATAATCCTTGCTTGTTTGAGTAGTTCCATGGAAAATAATGGGAGTGTTTTGATAGCTAACAGTTGCATAACAGATCTGATAAATGTATGAAAGACAATACAGCAACTTAAAATCATATGCCATTTTGTATGGTGTAATTTAATATTCAAAAATTTATAATGAATATCTTTAAATAAGGTAATAATGACAGAGCCTGAGTTAGTGCACATTGTGTTCAATTCTTACAATAAAAATCTTTAATCTGAAAATAAATTACATTGGGAAACTACTATAACAGTAAATACTCATCTTGACAAACTTTTACCAGCACAACAGAAATAGGAAAATAATCAATGAACAGGATAAATTCACTGACAGAAAAGGAATATAATCCCCAATTATGGGATTTCTAAGCCTTCATTAGATCTTTAAATCTTAACTTGCATTAACTAAGTTGCTGTGATTATACTTGAAACTGATCTCTCAGGAAACTCCACGTCCCGCCATTTATTGAAGGCATTTTTTCCTGAAGACCAAATGGATAGGTTTTCAGGAATAAGTAATAAGCATTTTATTTTATGTTAGGTTCAGCACATAGAATTATAAACAGTACCCCTGACTAAAAATTACTTCAGGCTTTTTTCAGAATCACTCAATAAATAAAGTAGAATCTGAAATTATTAATATACTAAAGCCACTCTTCCAATTTCTTGATGAAACTTCCATCCAGTATAGTCAAATACCACAACTGCTACTGAAGGTTATTGTACTCAAGAATTCATTTTCAACCTATGTATATTAAAAATAAATAAATAACAAATAAAGAAATAAAAGCAAAAAGGAGTAGAATAAGCATTTTGATGCAGTGGTACTGAAGGGCCTCTGAAAGCATTCTGTCACTCATATTGTTCTGTGGCCTTTGAGCCAAAAGCTGGGCACAGGAAAAGCCATACTGTCACATCTGAAGGCTGCTAAAACTTTATTTCCCAGATCTATCAGTACTTAGTGTTTTTTTCTGTACCTCAAAAGTGCGAAAGTAGCATTATCTACATTTCTGAAAACCAAAATATGATTTTTTTATTATATGCAGACTTTTAAACTTTGAAAATTAAGAAATACAAAATTTGTGATACACAATATTTTCTCCTTAAGCCTTTATCTATCTATCTATCTATCTATCTATCTATCCATCTATCTATCCATCTATCTATTTATTTATTTACTTTATGTGCCTAACATATTCACATTTGATATAACAGCAGTATGTTTGGACAGCTGATACCGTAGAAAGCATAGGATACAGTCTGGCATCTTCTCTTTATAAGGACAAAATTTAGGTTTAAATTGAAAATACCTGTATCAGATAGTTTTATATTGACAATTACCAGCTTATGGAAAGTTACAGTCTGTGGTACTTCCTAAATAAAAAATGATCTCATCTGTCATACAAAAAAAGAGGTGAAATAGTTAATTTCAATATTTCTGTGTGAAATGTTTTCTACTTTCAGGCAAGTTAAGGAGATAGTGGAATACTGCGTCCAGTTCTGGAGCCCTCATCACAGGAGAGACCTGGAGCAGCTAGAACAAGTCCAGAGGAGGGCCACCAGGAGGATCCATGGGCTGGA
>NW_010312623.1:32820-44667 GCF_000700745.2 Antrostomus carolinensis
GGTGTTCTTGCTGAGGGCAGGGGAGTTGGAACTAGATGGTCTTTAAGGTCCCTTCCAACCCAAGCCATTCTATGATTCTATGATTCTATGATTTTCGTCATCTTTCCTTTCCCCATACACTGTTCTATACCCACTGATACCCAGTTGAGCACACTAATTACTGAAGTAACTGACATGTGGGAGATTCTGGGTCTCCTGATCAGAACCTGTCACCCCCAGACATTGTACCCTAATGATTGCAAATAAAATGGAGCATGTCTCAGTGTTCTTATCCTCTCTTCCTTCTGAATTTAGGAAATGGCGAACCACATTTTTTTCAAAATTTGTGTGCTTTTAATTAAGGTGTATAAAATAATTAAAATTTTGCATAGGTGTCATCTGACCCCTCTTCCCACATTGTTTTTTCCTTGCACAAATTCCAAATGATATAATTTGCAGGTTATCTATTAACTACAGTTCTATAACCAGAACTACCAAAGAGATGAACTTACTATCACTCATCTTATACCTGACTGGCAAGTATAAAAGCAAAGAAAACATCGTTGCTTGTGTGCTTCATAACTCCTGACTGAAATGAACTAACCATTATTAAATACTACATAAAGAAACCACGGTTAGAATTACCAGGTCACAGGCTTAAAGCCAGTCAAAATTAGTACATTTTCACATTACCTATAAGTAACTAGTGCAAAATCTTATAACTGAGACTTGTAGAAATCAGTATAAATACATTCAGGCAAATCTTTTACAAAGTCATGGAGATGGGTACATGGATAAAGAGTAAATATAATATTGCAGTTAAATCTACAACTTCGAAAACTCCACCTCTAAGTGGTTGGTCACTGGAAATGAGGAGGCTCTACCAAGATAAGGATAATTCAGCACCCATCTTGTTTCTTATGTACTTTCCCTAAACATGTGATACAGACCAATATCCATGATACTTTTATTTGGACCAGAATGACAGTTCTTACCTCTTAAGAGAAAGGAGATGGTTTGATGCTTGGAGACTCAACATGTATTTACAATATTGACATATTATTTACTGTGAAACTAACAGATACGAAATACCACATGTACCAGGAACATTACACTAGTAGTCTTCTGCATGCCTTAAAAATCTTATTGTAAATGAAAAGCTGTATATAAAACTTGATAGTACAAATTGATAATTCAGTAATAATACTCAATGGTTGAAATTAATTCCACAAAGAGGTCTTCTCTTTCAAGAAGCTTTGTCTTGGAAATTGTCTTCTTTATTTTTTAAAAGCTACTATTATTACAAATAGTCTGATTTGGCCTTCAAACAGAGATTCTACATGTGTTTAGAAGAGGTTAATTTATAAAAGTGCATTTTTTTTTTATTTTCACTGATAAGAGACCATCATGATTTCTAAAGAAACAGAGCAGGCTATATGAAAAAACAGGAAGATTGTGCCTTTCTTTTTAACCCTAACTGTGAAAATTCTTCAGGTTTGGAAATGGGAAAACAAAATCCACACAAATCTATTGGGAGGTAAGAATGCCTTGGACCAGAAGGAAAGCTTTGCTTCAAACTGGCATGCAAATGCTCTCTTTTACATCTTTTACTGCTTGTTTTGCAAGGGATACTACTCTGACATGCTTAAACTGAATCCACAGTACTGCAATATTTTTTTTATGACACTTTGACTACTATACTGCCTTCATTCCCCATGCATTGTTTTGAGCAATCTCTGTATGAAGAGCTGGGTTGGGGGTTGAGAGTGGAGAGGAAGGAAATCAAGGATAATATCCCAATTCCAGATTCAGCGTTATTTCTTAAAAAGCAGTTGGGAAAAAGCTCTTTACAAAATTAGCTTCCAGAATAAGTGAGAAGTGTAAATACTTTCTGCAGCTGATTTTATCTTTTGGGGCCTTTGTGGTGTCTATGTAACGGGAACTGATGGTGTTGGAAAAAAAATAGCTTTTACTGCTGCAAGCTGACTTGCTGCCAGAAATTCCTTCACCTCTGCATCCTGCAGTCAATCAGCCACTAGAATAGGCTGGACTTACAATCTTAGGAAAATTCTGCCTGGAGGCACAATAAAAAACCAAACATACTGACATAGTAGAAGGACTTAAGAATTACTTCCCTTGCTGAAGACAGAAAAAATCAGAAACAAAAAGCTAAAAAAAACCCCACCACCCCTAAATAAATAAAGAATAACAAAAAAAAAAAAAAAATGTAGTAGAAGTAGAAATTATCACCTAAATGACATAGCTAGCTGTTGCTTGGGAGCTCTTTCCAGTGCATTCATTACAAAAGCATGAAGGCAAAATTAATCTTGGATGAAGAACCTAATATTCTATCATTGCAGATGTTAGAGAGTTTACAAGAAAGATACTGGTAACTCTGACAATACCTGGCTATAAATTCTGGTTGAGTAGTCTCAAATTTTTCCCAAATTTCCTTTGTAGTGATCTGATCCCTGAATTTGATTTAGCACCTGGAATCCTTGCTTCTGTTTATTATTTTCTCTATCTGAATTTACCTAGAAGGAGTGGTGGGTCAGTTGTCTTGGAAGCCTTGCTGTTGATGCAAAAAAGATTGAGTCCACCCTGAGCTTCTGCTCCTTTGATTTAACAGGGCTGCTTAATTGTCAAAAAATCAAATGTGCTCAAGCACTCTGCTGTATTACAATCCCAAACAGTAACCCTGTGTTTTGTGTTCAAGTAGTTACTTCATCTTTCTTCTTTTCTGTTTTATCTGCTGCATAAATTACCTTCACAATTGCACTGTTTTTGGCCAGGATAATGTTCTTCATAGCAGCTTGTATGGGGCTAAGTTTTGGATTTGTGACGAAAACAGTGTTGATAATGCAGAGATGCTTTAGTTATTGCTGAGCAACACTTATACAGATTCAAGGCCTTTTTTGCTCTCAACTCACCCCACCAGCGAGTAGGCTGGAATTGCTCAAGAAGGTGGGATAGGACACAGCTGGGACAGCTGACCCCAGCTGACCAAAGGGATATTCCATAACATATAACATTGTACTCAACAAAAAAAAAGCTGGAGGAAGAAGAAGGAAAGGGCGTGACATTCGGAGGTATAATGTTCATCTTCCCAAGCAACTATTATATATGATGAAGCCCCGCTTTCCCGGAAATGGCTGAACACCTGGGAAGCAGTAAATTAATTCCTTGTTTTACTTTGCTTCTTTACTTTGCACAGCTTTTGCTTTTTCTATTAAAACATCTTTATCTCAACCCACCATTTTTCTCACTTTTACCCTTCTGAGCCTTTCCCCCATCCCACTAGGTGGGAGTGAGCAAGCAGCTGTGTGGTGCTTATCTGTCTACTGAGGTTAAACCGCAACAAAGTTATACAGTTTTATTTAAATAAAAGTTTTAAATATGTTTACTGTGTTTTTTTATTTTTGAAGGAAAAAATTGAATTTTTCCTATTCTTATATGTTTTTGATCTGCCATCTTATATGAATAACCTGCACATTATAACATAGAAATGTAAAAAAAATCAGTTGCAAAGCTCATCACAAGCCACATGCAGACACACATGGCATAAAAGGAAAATGCTAACAAGATTTCTGAAATAATGAAAAAGATAGCTAAAATACTATTTAAATTATTTAACCATTCCCTCTATAACAGTGCTCTGCAGTTGCATATAACCATAATTCTATATATAAATGCCGTATAATCAAGTTTCTGGATAACCAAGTTGTTTAATAAGCAATTATTTTCCTTTAGGTGAAGACAGCAAACCAGCAGCAAGGTAATTTACCTATTATGGTACATACAAATTTTTGCTTCACACATTTTTTTTCTGTAAGATATCTTTCTCTTCTCAAACACCAATATACAACTACATTTTCAGAAGTAACATTATTATCACATGCCAAACCTGGGAGTGTATTACATTCAGAAGATATACTTGTAGTGAATCTCAAATAATACATCTTGTCATAATTTTCTAGTATGCTTTATTTTAATTTAATCAATATATACAAAAGTAACAATTTTGTTCTATTTAGTTCCTCATTTATATATAATACTGTGATGTAGGAAACATCACACTAATTTTTATAAAGGGTCAAAAGGAGGACCCTGGGAAATACTGACCAGTCAGCCTCACCTTCGTGGTCAGTAAGATCATGGAACAGATCCTCCTGGAAGCTGTCAAAACATATGGATTCCAAGGAGGTGATTAGAGGCAGCCAACATGGCTTCACAGAGTGCTAATTCCACCTGACTAATCTGTTGGCCTTCTACAATAGAGTGAGTAAACTGGTGAATAAGAGAAGGGCAACTAATGTCATCTGTCTTGGCTTCTGTAAGGTCTTTGTCATAGTCCCATACACAAGTGCTAAACTGAAGACATGGGTTTAGTAGAATCATAGAATCATATAATAGTTTGGGTTGGAAGGTACATTTCAATGTCATCTAGTCCAACTCCCCTACAGTGAACAGGGACATCTTCAAATAGATCAGGTTACTCAAAGCCCAGTCCACCCTGACCTTGAATGTTTCCAGGGATGGCGCATCTACCACCTCTCTGGGCAACCTGTGCCAGTGTTTCACCACCCTCATTGTAAAAAATTTCTTCCTTATATCTAGACCAAATCTGCCCTCTTTTAGTTTAAAACCATTACCCCTTGTCCTATCACTACAGGCCCTGCTAAACAGTTTGTTCCCATCTTTCTTATAGGCCCCTTTTATACATTGAAAGGCTGTAATAAGGTCTTCCTGAAGCCTTCTCTTCTCTAAGCTGAACAACCCAACTTTCTCAGCCTTTATTCATAGGAGAAGCATTACACCCCTCTGATCATTTTTTTGGCCCTCCTCTGGACACACTCCAACAGGTCCATGGCTTTCTTATACTGAGGACTCCAGAGCTGGACTCAGTACTCCAGGTCATTTGATGGATGGGCTGTTTAATGGATAAGAATTAGCTGCATGGATGCATCCAAAAAGCTGCAGCCAATGACTCAATGTCTAAATGGAGATCAGAAACAAGTGGTGTCCCTCAGGGGTCCATATTTGGACTGTTAGTGTTGAATGTTTTTGTTAATGACATAAACAAGGGGATTGAGTGCACCCTCTGCAAGTTTACAGACAGCATTAAGCTGTGTGGTATAGTTGATATGCTTGAAGGAAGGGATGCCATCCAGAGGGACCTTGACAAGTTTGAGGAGCGTGCCCAGGTCAACCTCCTGAAGTTCAGCAAGGCCAAGTGCAATGTCCTGCACCTAGGCTGGGACAGGCTGAGGTACAGGCTGGGTGGTGAATGGATTGAGAGCTGCCCTGCAGAGAACGTCTTGGAGATATTGGTAGATATTTAAGGGCAGTTGAAAAATTAGATAAAATTAGTCTGAAAGAGTTGGGCTTGTTCATCCTAGAGAAGAGAAAGCTCTAGGGAGACCTTATTGTTGTCTTCAATATATAAAGGGGGCTTATTAGAAAGATGGAGAGAGGCTTTTTATGAGGGCCTGTAGTGACAGGACAAGGGATGATGATTTTAAACTAAAAGAAGGTAGATTTAGACTAGATATAAGGAAAAATTTTTCGCAATGATGGTGGTGAGACACCAGAAAAGGTTGCCCAGAGACGTTGTGTATATCCCATCCCCAGAGGTGTCAAGTTCAGATGGTGTGGGACTTTGAGCAACCTGGTCTAGCAAAAGATGTCCCTTCCCATGGCAGGGGCAGGGTGGGAACTAGATGACCTTTGAAAGTCAGTTCCAGTCTAAACCATTCTATGATTCTATAATTCCATTAATCTCTACCAAGTCTTATATGAAGCTTTATGGTATATTTTTTGCAGGCTTTTCTTCAGAGTTCTGTTTTCAACATTGCACTGAACAACAATAAAAGCAACTTAGAGACATGTTTTTCCATATCCTCTTAAAATTATTATTTTTTATTTTTATATATCTTTTGTCTTGTTAATATCCTTGGTAATGTAACTATAATCAATTGCTTACTATAGACTCCTTTAAAGTACTCAAGAAACCAACGCATCTTAAATTCATGCACATGTATGCATTTGCACACAAGTGTCATTCACGCAGAAAGTACAAAACAAGCTTGTGCTTTCTAGCCAATCTGAGAGAAGAATAACATGGACAGGAAGTATTTTGAGGTCCAAATGCTATGAAATAAAGCATAATAGTCACAATAAGCAGAATCAGATTGTAGAGGTTCTATATCAGTTTGGACCTTCTATCATCTGCACTGATTAAATGAGTACTCAGGAAAAAGGGCTTCATAACAACACATCCACTGCACACGGCTAGTCCTGACAATGAAACCCACTCTAGGCAGTTCAGTTCTCCAGTGGCGTGTACAAATGTGACCCTCATTTCCTACCTATAAAGACTTCCTACTGAATTAAAGATTAAGAAAATACACTGAACTTTGACTGCAAGTCTGCCTGTTGTTAGGCAGCTTCCTTTAAGGACTACTGTACTTTGCTCAGACTTACAAATTACAGCTTTAAAATACACAAAAATGTTTAACTGTTGCATACATGACTTAGTTTGAAGGATCAATACAATAAAGAATTGCTAATATGTATTCTTCCTGAGTACAGTCATTGTATGAACTGCTTAATTTATTTATGAACAACATCAACTGCCTTTGTAGATGCTTTCATTTCCATCTGCATTGCTCTTTCTCCAGCTGCTTTCTAAAAATCCACTAAAACAGAATCCTGCAAGACCATTAATTAGCACATAATAATGGGACAAAAACTATCAAAAGCATGGAATTTCATAGAAAATTCATTGTCATTCCTTTTTTTCTTCCCCTCTCCACCAATTTTCAGATACTGTCATGTGACACATGCAAATATGGTAACACTAAATTATTGTCTAGCAAATTATCCTGTGTACAGGTCAATATATTTGAAAGTGTACAAGCAGTACTCTGCAGTATTTTCCAGTACCACTGAAATGTATCAGTTACAGTTCTCAAATCTCACCACCACCTCTCACTTGTAAGAATTTTGGATTCAGCCTTAGTAAATGTAAACTACCCCACTGATTGTAATAGGAATTTTCTTTACTTTCTATATTGTCTTAAATAGTACAAGCAGAATTGAATATTAAAAGCCCTAAGAAAAAAGCTTATTGTTATGTAAAATAAGCCTTAATTAGCTGTCTGATATTCAAAAGTGTTGCTTTATTAAGCAATTCCAAATGAAAAAATAGATAAATTTTTTAGTAGTATTAAAATTATTTTCAATACGTATCCTGAAGTGGGAATGCAAGATAAAGATCATAGGCAGTGTAACAGCTCCACAGTTCATGATCTTAAATCTCTACTTCCATTGAAAATACCTTTACATAGAACACACAACACATATTTGACCTCTCTATGATGATAATCACCGAGTAGGGAAACTTTGCAATAATACTAGCAGCAGAAATTCTAGTGGTGTTTCATAGTCTTCATTATGTGACAGAAAAAACGGTGTGACTCTACAGAAGCTTTTCCTCAGATTCATAATTAAGACAAAAGTCTATGAAAACTTCCAACAGCTGCTGTGTAAAGGAAGCACACACATATTGAAAAGACACGTTATGGAAAAGGGAGTCCCTCTCTCTTCAGACCAAAAGATTAAAAATGGAAGTATTGCCAAGTTGGGTGTCTTATTTTTATCATAAAAGTTATGAAAATGTTGGATTTTAGCAGACTTCAACTAAATACAATGAAAATTCATTATGTTCCATTTTTTCATCACTGGATTTCATCTTTAGCAAAGTCCAGATACTCAAGCAAGCAAAAAGATACTTTTCTATCAAAAATGACCTTGAAGGATCCTCATAAGCAAGGCACAGGTGATATATTTCAGCATTTCTAGATGAAGAAATAAAGTGGGACATAGTTGATTTTTTTACAGAAACAGTTTTTGTTTGTTTTTTTTTTTTTTTCTTTTTTAGCTGCATCTCAGTTTCTATTTGCTTATAAAATCATAGAATCATAGAATGGTTTGGGTTAGAAGGGACCTTAAAGATCATCTAGTTCCAACCCCCCTGCCATCAGCAGGGACATCTTCCACTAGACCAGGCTGTTCAAAGCCTCATCCAGCCTGGCCTTAAACACCTCCAGGGAGAGAAGGTGTCTTATAAGCTAAAAGAAAACAGATATCAAGCTAAATAGCATGCAATTTTTCTTTTTTTTTTTTTTAAGGTTAAGAGACAGAGGTCTTTTTGTGCAGTGCCAGTCCAAGCAATTTCACCAGTATGGGATACGTCCCCTCTTCCTCTTTCTTGCTTACTGATTAATAACCCATTCCTGGCCTGTGGTGGCACACATATCTGTGGTGGCATATATACACTCCATTACTGTCTGAGATATCAAAAGTTTACTTAATTTGAGACACAGTTATTTTTAAAAGAATGTTGGCTGTGGTAACACACACACATGAAACTGTATACATTGCAGGAATGTTTCCAGTTATGTGACAGAGGGTGTGCATCTTTCAAAGGAAGGGAGAAATGCATAAACGAGTGGCAGTTGCAAAGGGGGCGGGGAGGGGGGGGGGGGCGGGAAGTTTACATAAATGTAAAAAGCAAATACTTTCAATGAGAAAAAAATAAACATAACTTAGAGTTGACCCTGGCCAGCTTTAATTTATGGGGTGAAAATGGGACACACTCAAGCTATCTTATACAACCATAACACTGAAAACCATACACACATTTAGGCACTCAATAAGAGCACTATTTACTGGACAGGTATTTTCATAACTATACTATGAGCATATCTTATTTCAGTTTAACATTATTATAACTACAATAAAGCAATATCAGTTCTGAAAATATATGCACACTGAATCATGGTATACAATGTCCAGAATAGAAATAGAAGCTTGTGAAAACACCTAGAAAACAGTTCTTCAAAGTAAACATGATATGGTGGGTAGTATTAGAGACGTTGGTTTTTTTCAATAAGTAAACACCACAGTCTTAGTACCAAACACCTCATCAATATTGTTATATAATACTGTTATATATGCAAAATGACAGAATAGTTAAACTAAAACAGAATGAAGATGGAAAATTGTACAAAATGGAGTAATATGGAAAGAATATTACTTATTTGTTCACTTTATAAGAAGTATGGAATTATATAAAGCAGCTCTGCTACTCAGTAGAGTCTCATAAAAGAGAATTCAAAATTGTGTTGTGGACAAACACATCTATACTTTAGACGAACCCATATGAACTCTAGATTTTACCTGTTTCCTGATGAAATACTGCAAATTTTAAAATAAAAAGAGATCTCTCTTCCTCTTACACAATTCTGAAGTCTCTTTCTTTTATTCAATTCAAAATGCAGATTTTTATCAAATAAAAAGATAATGAGTAAGTTTCTAAAATAAAAATTCTCCTTCTAAACATGCTTACCTCATCTGCAACATTACCACTTAAAATATTGCAGCCACATGGGACAAAATAATTATTTTGTAAGTTCCATGGGGTGTTGCAAAAACCCAGATGGCATTAAGTTTTACATCTTTGCAATTCATTTTATATTACACATTTTACCATAATATGCTTTGTTAATACCAAATAAATCTAAAAAAAACTAGTCACTGACATTCCTTAAAGAAATTTAAACTTGGTCCCCACAAACTTGTTCAGGAAAAGCATGAAGAAACAACTTCCTTAAAAAACCCAAACAAACAAGGAAGTCAGCAGTTAGAGTACCAAAGGTCAGTTTAATGTGTTGAACTCAAGGGAACAGCTTGAAAGGAGTTAAGCAAATTTTAAATTCTTTGATCTCAGTGAGATTTGCAAATTCTTGGTGGATAAAATCTCTAATGAAGAATGTTCCAGACAATGTTGCATTCTGACCATTAGCAAATACACATATTTGAACTCCTGCAGATAGAAATATTTCATTATAATGTAACAAAGCATATTCTCCGTGTGGTGTTTCTCATGTATTAAATGTGACAGCGTAATGATTTGTGCAATGTTGTTTCTGCAAAATTATGAAGCTATGCCAACAGCTGTTTTGTTTAGAAACACTCAAGGCTTTTTTTTTTTTTTTTTTTTTCTCCTTGTCTCTACAAAACCAGATATTTCTCATTATTACAGCAAACTCTTAAAACATGACTAAAAGTTACTGTGGATGTATACTCTCTTACTTAACATCTCTAGGTGACTTTCAGAGGCTGTGTGATAAGAAATCTTGTAAAGTTTGTGGACTTGGTACAACTTTAAAACAGCCTGAAAATGTAAGACATTTACTTGGGATTTACTTTGTCATATAGTACCATACCAGCTTAAACTCTGTCTAGATCCCTTTAATTCTACAAATCAATGTTCACAGATGCAAAGAATGGGAACTGGACATGATACTTGTACTTTTATCCAAAATACTAATTTAAATTCAGTATAACATTCTACCTACATCAATTTATTACTGTAAATAATAATTATTTCTTGGCTAAAAAACTATTTATGTCAAATTTAATTCTAAGCGCATTTATTAATGAAGAAAAAGTGAGAAACAGAGGCTGACAACCAAGCTTTGGCTCTTAGAGATGAAACCAGTGTTTCTGAAAGGTGAAGTATGCAGCACTATAAACATAAGACACTTAGGAGTTATGAAGGTAAAAGCTATATTTTACATACTTTTACAGTAAATAAAAGCAATTAATTATTATTATGTAAATATAAAAATATATATATATAGTTTAGTAAGTGCACTGATTTTCAAAATGCTACCTGCAAACTTGCTTACTGAAACATACTGTATGACTACCACATCATGACAAGGCAGACTTCCTAACTTCTTTGATATCAATTTAACTCCACTCTAATTCTCTTTGAAGCTAAATGTTGATTCATGTTTCTTTCAAAGCTGGCTCTTTTTAAAGATGTCTACCCTTGAACAGCCCACTGACATATCTGGCAGTCACATGAATAGACACAGAATTCTCACTGAGGAGATGTTTTTAAATTGAGAAATCAGTATGGTTAAATGTTTGCAAGGTCACCAGTAAGATGCTGTCTGCACTTAATATAAATATGTCCTCATCAAAGGAGGAAAAATTTGACAAGAGTAAACTAACCACTTGACTCACTAAGCTCATAAGGTCTGAATTTAGCAGCATTGTCAAGTTAAGTTTTCTCTCACAGCATGATCAACTCTATTTAATCAACTATTTTTAATCACCATGTTAGCTCACTAGAATTAATAGAGTTAGTTTTTATTTCCCACAAGTTTTTGGTGAGTTTTTCATTCCATTGTGAAAACAGCTACTACCATGAATATTTACTTTTTCTCAATATTGGTTTTAACATACCTGTGCCTAAAGCACTAACAACAAAGTGCTTTGAACTTCACTAGCAACAAATTTTTTTATTTTTTTTTTAAGTGATAACTACAGTTTGTCTTGTACAACCATCACTTTGGCTTGTACAACAGATTTTTTCTACTCTTACATAAAAAAAAGAAAACAAGCATTACTGACTATCAATCGTAATATGATTTTGAAATATAATATATGACTGTACATTTTGAAAATCAGAATCTAACTTCCCAAGACATAGAAATTTGCACCATTGTAAGAGAGATCTGAGATGTTCTAACTACTCAAGAAATCTTGATCAAAGACCTCTATAGAAACATTCATGTCTAGATCCACAGCACACAAAGACCATGATCAAATTCTCATTAGCTTATTTACCATATTAAATACGTTTGGGGGTAATATGAATGGAAATTCAACAACATCAATGATTAACACTTGTTAATTTTGACAATTTCCACCTTGTCCTCAAAAAATGTTTGCCAGTTCCATTTTGGTTTAGTTAAGCTGGGGAAGGGACCATCTGATACACTTCCTGCT
>NW_010312623.1:44689-54068 GCF_000700745.2 Antrostomus carolinensis
TATTCATCTGGAAGATCTAGAGCTGAATGGGAAACAATCCTTTAGACCCCATTTTAATTTAATTAGAATGTTAGAACATCTAAGGTATGTAAATCCTGGTATTAAGTAACTCGCTTTCACAACAGGAGTCGTCTAAGCCATCATGCTCATAGACACCTAAGTTGAGAAATCTACATTAAATTAGGTATCAAAGTCCATGTTACAGTCAATAGAGATCTAGTCAAGACAGTTGGAGTGGTCATTTTGGTTCCCAGAGGTGCCCTAAAGTAACATAACAGGGCTCCAGATAGAGCTCTGGAAGAGTGCAAAATTTGCATATATCTTTTGCCATGTCTCTCAGTTCTGTATATCAGATCTATTCTAGGACATGTAAAATGTCACCAGATAACTATCTTATCAAGTTCAATTGAGTTCAAATAGCAATTCAGCTTCTCAAATGACAGTGTCTGCTTTACTATGATCTAAATAGCTCAAATATTAAATATCACAGAATTGCAAAATTGCTGAGGTTGGAAGGTGCCTCTTGAGATCATCTAGTCCAACTTTCCTGCTCAAGCAGAGTGATCTAGAACAGATAGTCTGGGATCTAGAGCAGGTTGCTCAGAATCATTTCCAGGCTGGTTTTGAATATTTCTGCAGATGGAGATTTCATAACCTACCAAGGCAACATATTCTGGTGTTTGACCACCCTCACAGTAGAGGGTGGTCAATTTTTTTCTTAACTTTAATTGGAATGTTAATTTTTTTCAGTTGTAGCCATTGCCCTTGTCCTGTCAGTGGGCT
This sequence comes from Antrostomus carolinensis, assembly GCF_000700745.2. NCBI lineage: Eukaryota > Metazoa > Chordata > Aves > Caprimulgiformes > Caprimulgidae > Antrostomus > Antrostomus carolinensis. Next base: position 45,473 of record NW_010312623.1, read on the forward strand.
CTGCTAAGAGTCTGACTGCCTCTTCTTCATTCATTCTCTTCAGGCATCTGTATGAATTAACAAGATCTCCCTGAGACATCTCTTCTCCAGGCAGAATAGTCACAGTTCTCTCACCTTCTTCTTATGTGAAAGAAGCTTCAGTCCCTTAATCATCTGTGTTGTCCTTCAGTGGACTCACTTCAACAAGACCATATCCTTCTTGTACTGAAGAGCTCAGAAATGTTCATAGAACATGATATGTGTCTCACCAGTGCTGAGTAGAAGGGAAGGTTCACCATCCTTGACCTGCTAGCAATGCTCTTCAAAATGTTGTCTAGTACACTGTTGGCCTTCTTTGCTGCAAAGGTAAGTTGCTGACTTATGGTCAGCTTGTTGTCTACCAGTATGCCAAGCTCCTTCTTTGCAGAGCTACTTTCCAGCTGGTTTTGTATGAGTGCTTGAGGTTATTATTCTGCAGGTACAGGACTTTGCATTTCCCCTTGTTGAACTTCATGAGATTCCCCTCAGCCCATTTCTTCAGCCTGTTGAGATCCCTCTAAGTGATATATCAGCCAATTCTTACAGTTCTGTATCATCTGCTGAGAGTTGATTCTGTCCTTTCATTGTCCAGGTCATTAATGAAGACATTAAACAGTATTGGCCCCAGTATCAATCCCTGGCGTACACTACTAGTTGCTTGCCTTCAACTGGACTTCATGCCACTTACTGTAATCTTCTGGACTTAGCCAGTTTTCAATACGTATAATTATCCACCTATCTAACTGGTGATTTATCATATTGTCTATAAGGGTTTTATCAGAGACAGGGTCAAAGGCTTTACTAAAATTGAGATAAACCACACCCACTGCTGTCCTGTTGTCCACTAAGTTAATCACCTCATTGTAGAATGTTGGTTAAACATGATTTTCCCTAAATCCATTCTGACTACTCCAAATCATCTTCTTGTCCTTCCTGTGTTTGGAAATGCTTTCCAGGATTAGTTGTTTCATCGCCTTCCCAGGGACTGAGGTGAAGGCAACTAGCCTTTAGTTCCTTAGATCTTCCTTTTTACCTTTCTTGAAGAATATTTCACACTCAAACACCTGAATTTAGGTGTCTTAATCCTGGGCTGAATTCCACCACAGATGTCAAAAAATGCAGGAAAATCTAGCAAAGTACACAGGGAATTAATCTGGTTATATAGCCCTAAAAAAATATAACCTCTGTATCTCATTAAATAGAATTTTATTACAAAGCATGGTTTATATTTAGCTGATATTCTTCTGGCATGAAGCTATGAGGCAGAAATTGCTACCATATCCTATTGCCATATAACATCACATAACCTGTTCCCAAATTCATGTAAAAGATTGTTTGGGCAGTAGAGAAACTCTAATCAGACTAATACACAGAGAAGTCCCTAGGAATTTCTCAATTGTATGTCTTTGGGTCACCTGCCTAATAAAGCCTTTCACTCTCTTACATCAGTGTTGCCATCCCTAATATGTAATGACTGCAAAAATTCATGAGAAGATTAATTCCAAGTTTAAATAAAATTAACAGACTCTAGGATACTTCATTTGGTCTCCCAATCTTTGTATTACTGCATATTTACCTCTAAAACACATTTTCTCAGTAAATAGATTTTTCTTTTTCCCCCCGTTTTTAAAAAAGTAAAAGGAAAATTACTCATTTGGTCTCTTTATTCCAGCATCTGACTTTAACAAAGCACAAAATGTCACAGAATTCCCCACAAAATGAACAGAGTAGAAACAAAGATACACTGGTACCCTTGAGAAATCACGTTCCTCCCTGGTATTAGTGCAGCTTGGAGATCACATCTTCATGGAATCTGAAGCACGTGATTGGTGCCCTCGGGTTTTATGGTTACTTATCTCTGCAGAGACTATTATCTGTCAAGTAACATTGCAGTTTAGGCTATTCTGTTTCAATAAAAGTTGCAGCCTTGGTCTTTAAACCAATTGTTAGCATGCTGTATATTCTGCCTGCACCTTCCACAGTGGCAAACACCTTGTGCTGATTATTTATAAGGAGCTTCATTGTTCTTTTCCATAGCACAAACTGTGCTGCCATTAATGAATTACATGATCTCCTTAAATGGGATAGGCCAAATGCCACCCTCAAATACACAACCAAAACTTTCATTGGCTGAAATCTTTACAGATTCAATGGGAGTTGACTCCTGAGGGCAGAATGTCACCCACTGCATCCATTAACTGGCCTTAGTCTGTATAGCTCTTTATCAAGTTGGGGGTGGGAGGGAGCAGGGAAGACACAGATTAATGAATGGAGAATAAAAGAGTGAGAAAAAAGGGCTCTCAAAAGTTTCTGATGAGCAGAGAGACTGAAGACAACAGCAGCCTGAAAAATGCTCAAATATGTAAAATTTTAGTAAAGAACTTCTTACTGTCAGCATTTTGAAATATGCTGACAAAATGCTATGCTTTTATTTAATTACTATTATATGTTGGTTTTGAAATTATCTTTCTTATATTTTAATTCAGGGAAAATGGTAAATCTTTTTACATTTTGAGAAAATATAAGGTTTTATCTTGATATATCAAATTTGAATTCTATTTATTCAAAGTAAAATACCAACCGGTGCTGCAGTTGTTAAACCTTATTGTAAGGATTCAAAATTAAAATTCAAATATGAGTTTAACTGTTTCATATAAAATAAATACATCTTAAACTTTAACGCAAGGTTTTGACAAAAATTTAGTAGCTTAATAGAGCCAGGTTTCTCACAGAAGTGTGTCTGGGTTATATTCAGTACAATATGGGATAGTTTACAGTAGTTCCTTGCAAGGAGATAATAAAAGAATAAAAGCCCATTTTGTGCACTTTACTATTCTGAAACACTTAGCACTGTAAAATCTAGAAAGCTGGTTACAAACATGAAGTCAGTTAGAAAATCCTGGAGGTGTTCAAGAGGGGCATTCAGATACCCTGTTTTAATCCTCAGATGTGCATTTTGTTTGGAGGACTGAAGTGAGATGGTTTGTATCCCTCCAGGATCACGAGATAGGCATCTGTGAGAAAACGTTTCAAAAACTTCCCTCCTGGTTAGCATGTGTTAACAAGTAATTTACTAAAGTAAATCTATACTTTCAATTTTACGTGAAGTTTCTCAACAGCCTTTCTGAAGAAAGCTAATAACTGAGCAAATCGTGATATATTGATACTATATTGTTAAAAACTACAAAGTCAAAAGTTTTCTTAGCTGCAGCCTTAAACCAGTAAAGCTTGTATCATTAAAATAACTAGTATATTCATATTACAACATAGCAGATTATTTCAGAGCCCTGAGACTTAAGAAACTAGGCCCTACTCATCCACTGGATGTCCAAAAGAGGAGAGCCCTCTCAACAGACACACAGAGTTGTTCTCCATAACAGGAAGTACACAATGTTAAAAAAAGGAAAAATTGTTTTACTAAATTATTGCAGAATGGAGGTAGGTTCACTCATTATCCTTGAGAAACAAGAGTGGTCTACTTTAACAGATATTTCTGACAAAGTATTTAATATAATATTGTATCCTTATTAATTAGAGTGAAACATATATCATATGCTCTTATATTTAGACCTTCAATAACATTTGAATTTTAAGGAAAGAAAGAGTCATTATAACCTTACAACCTATCAAAAATAAGACAACACCAATTTAATTTTTTCCAATGATTTTGATCGGGAGAAAAAAAGAATAATTTAAAAGCTTTTTATATAATGCATGTGGCTTAAGGTTTATATTTTATGATTTCAAACACAAATATATAATTTCAAAGAAACATTAATGTATTAAAGTATTTTCAATAGAATTACTGCCTTCGGTTTGTTTTCACACAAAATATGAGACTCTTTTCAAGTTAATGGATAAATTTGCTCATCTCTTTCTTTATTATAAGGCAAAGATAAATAAGTCTTTTTCACTCAATCTGCTGAGATAACTTGTGCCCATGCCGAAAGGTGATCTGTTCTAATCAACTTCGTGAAGTCTGATGGAATTACACTGAACATATTTCATACCTGACACAACTACAGAATGATACAGTTCAGGACAAACATTGGTGACCTGAATAATACATGACAGACAGATGACCGGGTGAGAAAAGTAATTTTTCACCTACACCACTTGAGTTTCTTTATTAAAGGCTGAGACATATTTGATGGAAAGAAGGCTGCTTTGCCAGCTAAAAGCCGGTGTGTTTTATTAATAGCTCAGTCAGTATTCCCTTGCCATTTTACTACTTGAAACACTATTTTGACAATAAAATACTACACACATCTACTTTGCATGGAAAGCACCATGGAAAATACCACCAACACTACTACAGAGAAAAATAAATATTTAAGAAATATAAAGTTGTTAATTATTTAACTGATAATTCTTATTAAGTACACACATTTTAAATTCAGTGTAAAAATCCACATGAAGGTGAAAGTGTTTCTGGAAATAAAGTAACTACATAATCACAAATTAATATAACAAATATCTATAAATGGGTAAAAAATATATTTCCCATGAGCTTGTAAGTAGATACAACACATTAAGGAAGAAATGTACTTTTCATAAAAGGCAAGTAAATTTGGCCTAAACAATAAGATATCATTTTATGTGACTTAAATAGCATTTTGATGAAGAAGGTTAAGTGTAGGACAAACAATATCTTAAAATCTGGCCCATGAAAAGGTGGACTGCCTCAACTAGTTCTATGTTTGAAATCATACCAAGTTTTACTCTTGGCTGTATTTTTGCTCTGCAGACAGCAGCCAGGACAAATAGTTTTCTACAAATTCATAGTGTGTGACACTAGTGATTCCAAAGGGTAGAGAGAGAGTGCATGCTCGTATTGTACTAATGATGCTTGTTCCTTCAATTTAATAAGTGGGGTCCTTTCACCCATCACTGCTATCATTAAGTTTCAACAATATCTTTTCTATACTCAAAGAAACTTAAAACTCGAAATAAAATCTCAGAAACTTCTTGTGATACTGTTCTACTTGCTGTAACAGAAAAATATAGTACTCTTAGTATTATACATTTAAACTACTTTTCTTCAGTTATTGCTTTTGAAGCTAATTGAATGCACATGTCATACTGAAAATAGTCTAAAAGCTGCTATGTTTAAATGTAAGTACAAAAATGATCATGGACCTAATAAGAAAATATCACAATATAGTCACAAATATTTCACTTGAAAGAGTAAGAATTTGCTCTTTGATGCAGGAAAATACATTAAAAGTTGACCAGAGAGAAATAAAACTATTTTAAAGTATGCAGTGTGTGATATTAGACAGGTTTTCCTAACATTAGAAGCATTACATATTTATAAAACATTTACACATTTACTTACGGTTTAGGTAGAGTGTTTAATCAAATTTACAATAAAGCAGACTCAACCGTAATCAGAAGTTGTCCTACATCTGCAAATGGCTTTAGAATCTTCTGCTTTTTGACATATAAATGCATAACACAAACACCATTTTTCACTCAGGAATATTAGCTTTTTAGGCTTTGTTAAGTCTTGACTTTTCAAACAGGAGTAGACCAGCCACAAAGAAATGACTTCCTCTCACATGTACATAGATCCTTTGTCGTATCCTAACTACAACAAAGAGTCGTTCATGCAAGTAAGCCTTGATATCTCTGATGAAACCCACAGGCGCTCCTAAATTGGATCAGATTAATGGAAGAAGGGGTCTTATTGAGCATAATATTCTACACTTTTCAGTAGGGAATTACCTGAAAAAAGTTGCACAGCTACACTTTCTCCGATTATTTCAACAGCTGTTTGTGATATTATTTAATAAGACGATATGATCACAATCAATAATGTTGTGCAAAGGCATCTTCAAGCTGATTTTCAGAATAATATTTTAGATCACAAACTCTTTTTAAGAGGAGATGGACTGCAATGCCCAAATGCTGAGAGAGTTCTCCACATCAAGTACAGGTACTGGGAAACCAGTGATAAAACCTTTGGTAGGGGTTTTCAGGCTAATGCAGAACATGAAATCTAAAAGGTTCTCATAGTGTACAGTACCCAGAGGTTTTCTGGATGGAGACTTGAGCCTGAATCTCCTGCATCCTTTCATTAATGGTCAACACCAAACATGACACCACACATATGCACCCACACACTTTATAAATCAGAGAGGAGACTGTTGGAAAACCTTTTTTCCATTACAATGACATAAGCTAGTTAAAAACTTAAATTCTTAAAAAAAAAAAAAAAATAAATAGCAGCTTCTCTATGTGATCCAGTCACTACTTTAGTTGAACAGGGTGAGGAAAAATTTTGAAAGCTCTGTAGCTCTGACAGTTCTTACCATAGCAGCCATGTCTTTATGGGTCTTAGTTTTTCTGAACTGAACAGAGATTCCTAATCTTACAGAAGTTTCCAACATAAGAATAGTTTATTTGTGAAGATTAGACCTATCTGCTTCTCATCAAAATACAGATTTTTTTTTTTCAATTTGAACTCTTTTTGATGGAATGGTACATTTAATTTATGTCTTTCCGTAATAAAAAACCTAAAGTTTACTAGTTGAGTTTTAGAGAGTGTAATACCTCTGTCAGAGGCTGTTGGAAACAACAGTGACTAAGCTGGAATGTCTATGAGTTCCTCCAGGAACCAAAGAAAGTTGGCTTCAAGCCCTCATGTTGAAACATGGGTAAAAAAAAAAAAATAAAAAATAAGCAAATCTTTCAAATCTTTCCCAGTGAACTTTGGAAGTCATTTATTTCTTTTTTCCTCCTATAAACACTAAATTTACATATTTAGCAGAAATATCCAAATTCCTGTGAAGCAGACAAGTTATATAATAATAATACACCCGGTAGCTGGGTAGCAAATAAATATTATTTTTAAAAGTGCTGGAGAGAAATTTGGGGACTAAGCAGAATGGGCTGTCAGATCAAACCAGGACCAGGACAGTCCTGTGGACAGTCCTGGCATAACAGATGTGAAAGCATGGCTAAAATAATAAGATATATACATTTACAAGTTTAATAAAATGCACCCATCTTTTGTATTTTCAATATTAGACATCTGCCTTAGTCTTCTTGCTTGACAATTTAAATATCCATTGGGTGTGTAGATATCTCTTTCCTTCTGTTTTCACTTTGGCATATACTAGCCACTGTTTAGTAGTTGTGAAAATGCCTGAAAGCAGGAAGTCATAATGAAGGCTCTTTCCACCTTCCATTAAGGGTGTTGTTAAGCTCTTCTAAACAGGACAGATAACAGATGACGTGGCATAGCTCCTTCTGGTTTGAAGGGGTCATCTAGGCAGCCTATCCGCCACATCACAACTACTCATATAAAAACAAAAGCACGGGTAGTTGTGATAGATTACTCCTTTCCAAAAGGAACAGAGGGTCCAATATACCAACTAGACCCCACCCACAGGGAAGACTGATGCCTCCCTGGGGCCAGGGTGAGAGATGTTACTAGAAAACTCCCTAATCTGGTAAAGTCCTCAGACTATTATCCACTATTGTTCTTTCATGTTTGCAGCGAAGAGGCAACCAAGAGAAATCCTAGGGCAATCAAAAGGGATTTCAGAGCCTTGGGGAGATTGATTAAAGCACCAGGTGCTCAGGTAGAGCTTTCATCAATCCTTTCAGTTGCAGGGAATAATATGGAATGGAACAGGCAGACTTAGCTGATCAACACGTGTCTCCAAGGTTGGTGTCATCATCAGAACTTTGGGTTTTTCTATCATGTGATGGTCTATTTATCGCCAGGTCTACTGACATCCAATGGGATGAACCTTTCTCAGAGGGGAAAAGAATTTTTGCCCAAGAGCTAGCAGGGCTGTTGGATAGAGCTTTAAACCAAATTGAAAGGGGAAAAGGAACTGTAACATACTGGTCTGTGATGAGTAATGGGATGACTTGCCTAAATTTGAGGAGCTACACGCTAGTGGGATTCCTCATATAGCTCCATTAGATGATAGGCATGATGAGTCACACCTGAAGTGCTTCTACACAAATGCATGAGAAACCACCAAGAGGAGCTAGAAGCCCTGTCCTAGTCCCAGAGATATGGCATCACTGGCATAACTGAAACTTGGTGGGATGAGTCCTGTGGCTGGTGTGGCATGATGGATGGTTACAGGCTCTTCAGGAGGGATAGGCAGGGTAGGCAAGGTGGGGGGGTTGCACTGTATGTAGCAGAGGGACTAGAGTGTGTGGAGCTTGCAGTTGGCGATGGCACACTTGAGAGCCTCTCAGTAAGGATAAAGGGACTGAAAAATAAAGTGGATGTCATTGTGCGAGTCTACTATAGGCCACCCAGCCAGCATGATGACACTGATGAGCTATTCTTTAAGGAACTAAAGGATGCTTCCAAGTTATCTGCCCTAGTCCTTATGGGGGACTTCAACCTGCTGGATATCAACTGGGAATACCACACAGCTGGTACAAACAGGTCCAGAGGATTCCTAAACCGGCTGGGTGACAACTTCTTGGTACAGGTTCTAAGGGAACTGACCAGGAAAGATGCCTTCCTTGACTTGTTGCTCGTCAATAGAGAAGGTCTTGTGGGTACAGTGGCATTTGGTGGCTGCCTTGGCCACAGTGACCACAA
>NW_010312624.1:0-5284 GCF_000700745.2 Antrostomus carolinensis
AAGTGCCTTGCACAAGTCCAGGTAGATGACAACACTTGCTTTAGCCTTGTCCACTAATGTTGTAACCCGTCATAAAAGGCCACCAGATTATTCAGGCATGACTTGCCCTTGGTGAAGCCATGTTGGTTGTCACCAATCATCTTCTCATTCTCCATGTGCCTTAGCATAGTTTCTAGGAGTATCTGCTCCATGATCTTGCCTGGCACTGAGGTGAGACTGACCGGCCTGTAGTTCCCTGGGTCTTCGCCACCACTCTTGCTGCCTCCACCTCTTATTTCCTTCACTCTGTGCACAGAGCTGCATTACTTCCCATGCCGTATCAGCACTGCTGGGCTACCTAAAGGGCAAACACCAGCTTCTGTCTCCTGTTGCTCTCTGTGCTGCCCTAGGCTTCCATTTCTGAAATACTTTAGGAATGGTGAAAAGTGATGTGGTTACTGTTGTTACTATGTCCCCCTTTCCTGCTCCTCTCCCTGTGACCTGCCTTGGGTCACATTCTCTGGCAGTGTTTTGGTGAGGCAGCTGTTTGAGGTGACTGCGACAACTGTTCCAGCAGCAGATCACCATGATCCACACTGGGCAGCGTGTTCTTGCTGAGGGGCTGCAGCTGTCTGCTGATGACATCTGCCGTGGATGAGATATTTGTGACATGCAAGTGTGTCCATCATGCCCAAGTCCTAGACAGTATCTTACCTACATCCTCATCTTTGCTTTCATCACAAGAAACAGTTGATTCTACCCAGCAAAGTATGAAAAGTGCAGTTAAAATACAGAGTGTGTATAGGAGGGAACAAATGCTTTAAAGGAAAGTAGTGATTGCCAATCTTCTGAAAAATCAAACCCTTCCTAGGCTTTTAATAACGACTCAAAATGTAAGCTATTTTCCTACCCTTCTCTCTAAACATGATTCATTTCTTCTACCTTACTGATTGAACAAGCTGATCTTCTACAAGCTGAATATGATTGAGACAATAATGGCCTAATTGAGTGTTCCTTGTTTACAAGTTAACTTGGAAATATCATGAAATATACATATTTAGGCTTTTTGTTCTTTTTTGTTTGTTTGTTTTGTTTTTTCAGATAACCACTATTATATTCAAAGGGAGAAGTATAAGTCTTTGAAAAGAAGTATGGGAAGAAAAGCTCCTGTGAAGCACTCTACCTCCACAAGAAGTTCCAAACCTGGACAGAAAGTGTCACTGCAAGACAGAATTGGGCCATTTGGTAGACCAGTAGAGTTTCTCCTGTAGCTGGGCAAGGCCAAATATATACATCATCACCTCTGCTTAATCAGGTACTTCAAGTCATGAGTTAGAGCCATTACACCTACATACCCACATGTGACATTCCCAGACTGGTATGTGCTGTTTTACACTGAACTGCATTTTTGTATCCAGTATCATTTCTTCCCCCATTGTTCATAGTCTAAGTCTGTTCCAGTTCAAAAACACTACATGAATGAGATTTGAGACTAAGACTAGCAAGCACATTAAACTTGTATTTAAAAAATTATTTTGCCTAGAATTATAAATATCTAGTGCATTAACCAAAGTACCACAAATTTATTTTATCTTTTGTGTGTAATGATGTGACTTTGAATTTACATTTTAAGAAATACTCATCATAAATACAAAATGTTCATCTCCAAATATCATCACAAAATATCCATTATTTCAGTATGTTTTCTATCTTTCAGCTATGCTTTCTGGTTATTTTTAATGCTTAATCCATCATTTTGTGACCTTCACCATGGGAAAGGTAAATGTGAATCTTCTCAATAGCAAAGAAACAAATGGAATGAGAAAGAAAACTTTTGTTTTGACAGATATGCTAAAAATGAAAACACAGAATGCAAGGGTAAAGCTTTGCTCTTAGGAGGGCTGTCTGCAGACTTCATAGTAATTACTCATTTTATACACTTATATTTGAGGGTAGGTAAACAAGACCACCTTCAGATTTTTAAACTGTGTCAAGGGAAAGGCTGCAAACCTATATGAAACTTGTGATTTATTGGTTTTTTTCTGCATCCTTAACCTATTTTTTTTGTTTAGGCTTGGTTTGGTTTGCTTTGTGGTTTTTTTTGCAATGCAAGCAGAAGCAGATGATCACCAGGGTGAGACAGGAGCAGCAAAGACCTGTGGTCATCTCAACAATCTATTTCAACAGTCTCAACAAGATGAGACATTACTCCATTTTGCTGTGTTCATCTTTTGCCTACATACTACCTCCAGTAATTGTGTTTCTTGTTGCTTTTTCTCCCTCCTCCTCACTTTGCAAGAGGAGAAACAGTGCATGTTTTACGCTGCCTCTGACTCTGGTGAAGCCTGTTTCATTAGTCCTGTCTTGGACCAGAAATGTGGAACTGAGGATGGGTGACTGGGCCTGCATGGGGGTTTTTAAGGACTGATAATTTGTTGTCTGGATCTCTCAATCGACACAGGCTCTTGTGTTTCATTGCCACCTACACCCTAATTATTGTTGGTAACTGAAGTAGCTAACTGTCCTGGTTTTGCTAGGATAGAGTTAATTTTCTTCTTAGTAGTCAGAATAGCTGTGTTTTATTTTAAGTATGGGATTTGCTTTAAGAATGTTGATAAAATACTAATGTTATTAGTTGCTGCTGGAGCCCGAAGTCATCAAGTCTGGCTGGCTCACAGCTGCATTAGGACTGGGAGGAGGAAGCACAGTAAATAGCAAAACCCCAAATTGTCATTTGGATGTGCCAATGAGATATTCCCTATCATGTCACCTCATGGTCAGTATAGTAAACAGGGCTGACCGAAAGACAGGGGGATTCTCTTGGGGACCACTTGGGCTCATTCTTCTGGGGTTTCAGTTTCAGGACTGTCTCTGCTCCAGGATCACTGGCTGGCACAGGCTGAACAGTGGTCAGTGGGTGGTGAGCAATTGAATTGCGCATCACTCGTATATTCTGTTATTACTGTTGTTCTCATTATAATTTTATTTTAATTAGTAAATTGTTTTTATCTCAACCTATGAGTTGCTCCTTTCTTTCCAATTCTCCCCCTTACTCCCTGGGGGAGGGAGAGAGTAGACTGTATTTGGCTGCAAAGCAAAAGGGTGAAACCACCTCACTAACTTTGGGACACAAAGGAGATGTTACTCCTATAGCAAAGCTGGTAAACAGCTGTTTCCTTTTTCCTCTTCTGCCTGGCATCCACAGAATCACAGAATCACAGTGACTGGAAAAGACCTTTTAGATCAGAGTCCAACCATGAACCTAACACTACCAATTCCACCACTAAACCATGTCCCTAAGCACCTTGTCTACTCATCCCTTGTCTACCACCAGTTAAAGCAACTCCACCACCTCCCTTGGAAGCCTGTTCCAGTGCTTGACAATCCTTCTGGTTAAGAAGTTTTCCTAATATCCAATCTAAACCTCCCTGGTGCAACTTGAGGCCATTTCCTCTCATTTTATTGCTTGTTACCTGGGAGAAGAGACTGACTCCCACCTCTCTACAACCTCCTTTCAGGTAGAGAGCAATAAGGTTTCCCTCCTTTTCTCCAGGCTAAACAACTCCAGCTCTCTCAGCTGCTCCTCACAGGACTTTTCCTCCAGGCCCTTCACCAGCTTTGTTGCCCTTCTTTAGACATGCTCCAGCACTTCAACTTTCCTGCAGTGTGGGGCCCAAAACTGAACACAGTACTCGAGGTGTGGCCTCACCAGTGCCGAGTACAGGGGAAGGATCACTTCCCTAGTCCTGCTGGTCACACTATTTTTGATAGAAGCCAGGGTGCTGTTGGCTTCCTTGGCCACCTGGGCACATTGCTCGCTCATGTTCAGCCGACTGTCAACCAACCTCCCCAGGTCCTTTTCTGCCAAGCAGCTCCCCAGACACTTTTCCCCAACCCTGTAGATTTGCATGGGCTTGTTGTGACCCAGCTGCAGGACCCAACACCTGCCCTTGTTGAACTTCATGCCATTGGCCTCAGTCCATTGATCCAGCCTGTCCAGATCCCTCTGCAGAGCTTTCCTACCCTCTGTCAGATCAACACTGCCACCCAACTTGGTGTAATCTGTGAACTTACTGAGGGAACACCCAACCCCCTTGGCCAGATCATTGATAAAGTTATTAAACAGAAGTAGCCCCGACACTGATCCTTGGGGAACACCACTCATGACTGGGCACCAACTGAACTTAACTCCATTCACCACAACTCTCTGGGCCTGGCCATCCAGACAGTTCTTTACCCAGTGACGAGTATTCTCGTCCAAGCCATGAGTGGTCAGCTTCTCTAGGAGAATGCTGTGGGAAACAAGGTCAAAGTCTTTACTAAAGTCTAAGTATACCACATCCACAGGCCTTCCCTCATCCACTAAGCACATCACCCTCTCATAGAAGGAGATCAGGTTGGTCAGGCAAGACCTGCCTTTCATAAACCCATGTTGACTGGGCCTGATCCCCCTGCTGTCCTGTATGTGACGTGTGGTGGCACTCAGGATAATCTGCTCCATCACCTTCCCTGGCACCGAGGTCAGACTGACAGACCTATAGTTGCTTGGATCGTCCTTCTGGCCGTTCTTGTAGATGGGCATCACACTGGCCAGCTCCCAGTCATCCAGAACCTCCCCTGTTTGCCAGGGCTGCTGATAAATGATGGAGAGTGGCTTCATGAGCACTTCCACCATCTTCTTCAGTATCCTGGGGTGGATCCCATCTGGCCCCATAGAGTTGCTTGGATCGTCCTTCTGGCCGTTCTTGTAGATGGGCATCACACTGGCCAGCTCCCAGTCATCCAGAACCTCCCCTGTTTGCCAGGGCTGCTGATAAATGATGGAGAGTGGCTTCATGAGCACTTCCACCATCTTCTTCAGTATCCTGGGGTGGATCCCATCTGGCCCCATAGACTTGTGGGTGGTTATTTTCCTCACCCTTTGTCACAATATTTCCCTGTGTATCCAACAAAGGATGAAGATTCCCCTTAGCTCTCCTTTAGTTACTAATGTATTTAAAGAAGCATTTTTTATTGCCTTTTACTGATGCAGCTAGACTGAATTCTAACTGGGCTTTGGCTATTCTAATTTTCTCCCTGCACAGCCTCATGAGGTCTTCGAAGTGAGTTGCTTGTCCCTTCTACCACAGATCATAAACTCTCCTTTTTTCCCTGAGCTCCAGCCTATGCTCTGTGTTCAGCCAGGCCAGTTGCCTTCCCCACCAGCTCATCTTTTAGCACACGGGGACAGCCTGCTCTTGTGCCTTTAAAATTTCCTTCCTAAAGAGCATCCAGCCTTTCTGGACTCCTTTGCCCTTCAGGACTG
>NW_010312624.1:5370-6481 GCF_000700745.2 Antrostomus carolinensis
CCCAAAGTCTGCCCTCCGAAAGTCTAAGGTGGCAGTTCTGCTGACCTCTCTCCTGACTTTTCAAAGAACAGAAAACTCTATCATTTCATGATCAATGTGCCTAAGATGGCCTTCCACCACCCCTTCACCCACCAGTCCTTCTCTGTTAGTGAATAACAGGTCCAGTGTGGCAACTTCCCTGGTCAGTTCCCTCACCAGCTGTGTCAGGAAGTTGTCTTCCTCACACTCCAGGAACCTCTGAGATTGCCTCCTCTCTGCTATGTTGTATTTACAACAGACGTCTAGAAAGTTGAAGACCCCCACAAGAACAAGGGCCCGTGATCCTGAGACATCCTCTAGCTGCATATAGACTATTTCATCTACCTCCTCATCTTGGTTGGGTGGTCTATGGCAGACCCCCACCACAATATCTGCCTTTCTGATCTTTCCCCTGATCCTTACCCACAGATACTCAACCCCATCATCAGCATAATTAACCTCCAGGAAATCAAAACCCTCCTTAACATAAAGGGCTACCCCACCTCCTCTTTTTCCTTGCCTCTCCCTTCTGAAGAGTTTGCAACCATCCATTACAGCACTCCAGTCATGTAAGGCATGCCACCACGTTTCTGTGATGGTTGCTGTATCATAATTTTCCTGCTGCATGATGGCTACCAGCTCCTCTTGTTTGTTGCCCATACTTGCATGCATTTGTGTAGATGCACTTCAGCTTGGCTGCTTGTCCCATCACCTTATTAGAGAGGTGAGAGCCCAAATTCCCTCATGGTGACTGTTGGGAGCCTCTGTGATTCCTACCTCATCAAAACACCTTTTATCTCTGCTGCTGCCTGACTTCGTGTCTCTTACTTCCTCTGTGACAGCAGACTGAAGGACCTTGCTGTTGCAGCAACCTTCAAGCACCAGTCTGCTACCCAGGCTTGACTCCATTGAGCCTGGCTCATGCCCTTCCCTCTTCAAAATGAGTTTAAAACCCTATCAATGAACCCTGATAACTCCTGAGCCAGGGTCCGTTTCCCCCTACAAGACAGGTGGCCTCTGCCAGGCACCAGCAGGCCCAGTGTCTTGTAAAATCCCCTGTGTTCAAAGAACCCAAAATTATGCCTGTGACACC